>NC_040235.1:6435312-6735312 GCF_001444195.1 Xiphophorus couchianus | reverse complement strand
AAATAATATGTGTTTATTTTTAAAAGGCTGACAAGTCAAAAATTTACAAGAAAGAAAAGCAGAACGTTTTTGATTTTTTTGGAAGATTTACAAATGTCCAAAAGTTTTGATTTAACTCAAAAATTCTTATGTTTTTGTTTCATCCTGAAAAATTTCTGAGATTAATCTAAACATTTCTGAGCTTATTGGAAGAAATTTACTCCTCTTTTTTCTATCCGCAACAGCCCTAATGTAAATATTGATGATGTTTCTGTTTTGGTAATATTTTGCTTCCCTACATCAGAAAACCAGAGGAGTTCCTCTCACCTTCTTGCCCACTGAGCCGGTCTTGGACAGGCAGGACTTGGCCAGGCTCTGGTACCCTCCGATGACCTGGATCTCCTCCACAGCAGGGTAGCGTTTCTTCAGCAGGCTGCCCAGCTGGGCGTACTGGGGCTGCGGGGGCGTGGACCCCGGCGGGGCCTCAGCCGGAGCCTCCTGCTGGGGTTCCGGTGGGCTCTTCTGGGGGTCCGCCGATCTCTTAGGCACCACGGTGAAGGTGTTGCCCTTTTTCCTCTGCACCATGGGGCTGGGGACCGGCACACGCTGCGGGGGCTCCACCTCAATGTCGTCGATGTTTGTGACTGGCAGTTTGTCCACTGGGGGTTGCTTCGGAGTTGGAGAGACTGGTGAGACTGGTGAGGTCGGGACCGGTGGAGAGGAAGGAGAAGGAGTTACTTCCGGTTCCTTCTTCTCCTGTACTTTCTCTTCTTTCTTCTTTGTTGGGGAGAGGGGGGGTGTTGGCACTCCTGGCAAGGGCGAGGACTTGGTCGGACTTGGTGGTCCAGGGCTGGTGGCCGC
Organism: Xiphophorus couchianus; assembly: GCF_001444195.1. NCBI lineage: Eukaryota > Metazoa > Chordata > Actinopteri > Cyprinodontiformes > Poeciliidae > Xiphophorus > Xiphophorus couchianus. Next base: position 6,734,472 of record NC_040235.1, on the reverse strand, counting down.
AGTCGAGGCTTGCAAGTTTCGCTTGGGGACCACCGTGAAGGAGTTCTTGGACTGCAGACGGAGGTTTGCGAGGGCCCGAGCCTGGGTGTCCCCGTCTGGGATCTGGTCGATGTCCGGCTTCGGGGAAGGACGGATCTCAAACTCAGACGTCGCACGCAAGACCTTCGAAGAGACGGGCAGTGAGGAGGACTCGGCACGGGCACGGCGGGTCTCCGGAGAACATGGCACCTTGGGTTTGGGGGGCACCTCCGCGGCCTCCCAGTCGCGCTCCCTGGTGGGGTTGCTTTGCCCTCTGTCTGGCTCGTCTTTGGGGACGACGCCCCCTTCAAACCTCTGTCGGAAGGACAACACAGGCTGGGGTGAACCTGGGTGGTGCTCCGGCTGTGGCTTTGCTTTGGAAGTCCAAGGAGTCTGGAAGACGGGTGATGTTGGCTGGCTGCTGACACTCGGACTTGGCCTGGGCTTTGGCACCAGATCTGGCTGTGGCTTGGCCCAATGTCTTGGCCTGGCACTGGCACTACAATCCAGGTCTAGAAGGTTCTCTGTGCTGTGCGACTTCTTCTGAAGCTTTCCATAGTTGCAGTCGAACTTCTGGAGGATCCGGCTGACCCTGCCTTGGCCCTCCCCGGCGTCTCTGGGGCCATCGGGGTCAGGGCGGCCCAGGGTGCTGAGGTTCTCCTCACTCCGGCTTAGCGTGGTGTCGTAGATGACCACCTCCTTGGCTCTGATCTCCGTCACGGCGCTGCCTCTCCGGTCCAGAAGGTCGTTCAGTGAGCTGTAGGTGTCCACCCCGTTCTGCTGCCAGCTTTTACTCTCTCCGGCCTCCTGGAAGTAGTCCTGATCCGACTCTATGATGATGATGTTCTCGGCCCGGATGGTCCGGATCCCGGGGACGCTTCCGTACAGCTCCAGGATGTGCTGGACCGGGCGGGCGGCGTTCTCCCGGTCCTGCCGCTTCCGGCGCTCCTTCTCCAGCTTGATGAACGGGTTCTCCTCCAGCGGACCCAGACTCTCCTGGAGCACCAGGCTCTCCCTCGGTGCCGTCCTCTCCGCCGCCGCTCGGGGCTCTTTGTTGTTGGCGAAATGTTGGCTGGCCGTGGTGATGGTGTAGTTCCGCCCGGACACGCCGCTCGCCCCCCCGTCTCTCCTCGCACTACCACCGCCGTTACCGTTCACATTCCCCGTTACATCCCCGTTGATGTGATGCGACCCCGCGGCGCCGCCGGGGCTCGTCTCCGGGGCCGGGCTCCCCGCGGAAACGCCGCCCTTTGCCTTCCGTCTCTCCAGGATTTCTCGCTTCCAGGCCGGCATCCTCGGACTCTCTTGGCCGGCGTCTTGGCGGAGGACGTGGATGTCTCCCCCGCCGGACATTGTGCGCGTTTGGTGGTGAAGGAAACGGGGGAACTCCGAGGCGGACTCGCCGCGGTCCGCTGCGGCGCTATGAGGGCTGTTATCCGGCTGTGACCGTACCTGCAGCACCGACCAGCGGACACACAAACATCCCTTCCTCCGCCGCTTTTCTCGCTCTCTGCCTGCTCACTGTTTAGCTCCCTTTCTCCTCACATCCCTTGAAAGAGGCCACGCCTCCCCCAGACGCTGATTGGTTAACGACACGCCCACTTCCTGACTATAACCACGCCCCTTTCCATTGTTACCGCCGCAAGGAAGAACTGTCAATCAAAACGGTTGGCATTAAATTCTATATATTTTTTAAATAAATACGTTTATCAAGCAAACGGTTAACAAATATTAATATTTTTTAAAATAAATTTTATGTAGAAACCATATAAAATAATTTCATAACAAATAGTTATACTGGACAAAAATTTTATTAATGTCTAAAAAAAAGCTTAAAATTGAAAGACGTGTATAATATAGAATTGCTACATAAAGATGAATGAATTTCACAAATTTAATTTCTATAATGCTATATTATGGCCACAATCAAGGAAGACAGCACTAACACTAATTTTATTAAGGTAAAGTTGAGTGGAAGGAAAAACTCACAAACATTTAATGAACTTCTAAAATGCATAATTTGTTAAATCTATTCATTATATGTCAAAGGGCATTTATTTTATTTGATTATTTCATGACTGTTGACACTTTTCTTTAAACATCAAAGTCAGTGGGCGGGGCTAAAACTGCTACAGACAAACTGATTGGTCTGATTTTTTAAAAAGTTATAAATATATTCAATGAATAAAAACATAAATTATATTTTGTGGTAATAACTTGCAATATTATTTTTTATTTCTTGATATTAATACATATTGAAGAAAAATGATGGAAACATAAAAATAAATATGAACAAATGAATTTATTAATGTAGTATTTATGTTTGAAGGTGTTAGGAAGTGTGTGTGTGTGTGTGTGTGTGTGTGTGTGATCCAGTCCAGTGAACAGCTGAGCTGCTCAGTCTGCTGCACATGAATCAGCACTAAGTGGCCATTCCCGGCGCTACAGCAGATTACTGCTGCTCATCAAATATTGATGGCAAAGCCGTAATTAAACGCAGTCCGACCAAAGAGCGCGACGCAAAAATGATTCGGACCCAACCGGGTTATTTCCTCAATCATGGCGGCTTCAAGGACATTAAACCAAAACAAGGAAGTAAACAAACAAAAACACAAATATTTCTGGGAAACATTCAGAGGGACTTTCACTGCGTCACACATGAACTGTTGTTTCAAACATCGACTTATGCAAAAGCTTTGAGCCAGAAAAGCTGGAATACAGGCAGAAATGAAGGATTTAAAGAAACTCAGGGTTTCGGCAGGTTTGCAGTTTTCTGGACGTTTGTTCTAAATTAGAGGAGCAGAACTGCATGCCGTCTTTTTGGACATTTTTAGTCAAGATTTATTGACACGTATATAAAGTATTTGTTCTTCCTTCCATATCATAATCAGGCACTAATGTGCAGCATTTTTGAGTTTCATATAAAAACTTTGATGTATTATTTATTAATTTTGTTGATTTGATGCAGAAAATCACAAAAAAAACACGTCAAAGTTTGTGGTTCAAACAGGAAAACATGTAGAAGAAAATTATAATTATTTCTTTTGTTTTTAAACTGACATTTAACTTTTGTTTTTTAAAATTAAATGTTTTTAGTCAAGTTTTAACAGGATAAATTCACTAATTTTAGAAGTAAATATAAATAATCACTGTCATATTAAAGCACATGTGAAATAAAAAGTATGTGGAGAATAGAGTTTAAAAAGAATAAAAGAAATAAAATAATTTGAAAACATAATCAAAAGCTGTTTTTGGGTGAGCAACGCCTCCTTGTGGCCAGCTCCTGTCTGTACACCATCACATCAACATGTTTCTCTTTTTAAATGTTTGTTTTATTTACAGATTTTATACAAATAACCAATGTATACTGCAGCAAAAACCAGAGGAACATAAATATAAACGTGGATTTTTCCTTAAAAATTCAACATATATATATATATTATTTTACACAGAATTTTACATCAAGTTTTAAATTAAAGGATCCCATAAATACATGCAGAACATTTACAGAGAAACGTCGGGCTGGGTGAGGAGCACAGCGTGGAGGAAACAGAGAGTTTGGTGATTTATGAACCGTTGGCTGCAGAACGGCGACTTCCTGTGGAGAAAATAAAAGTTCCTGTTGATTAACTTTACTTATTCCTTACAGATTTAAAGAGACAGTGTCGTGCAAGAGTCTTGAATTGTTCACATTTCTTTAAATTTAACTTTAAAATGAGCCAAACTTTGTTCAAATGCTCTAATTTGTCATATTTCTGAGTTATTTTCTATTTTAATTCTGCTGCATTATGTTATGTTTTTAATATTTTAGATTTCTATTTTGTTTTTAAAAATGTTAACGCAAACTTTATCAATCAGATTTCAACAGTCGGTGCCCTGCTTAAAGCTTTGACAGTTTTTCGTTTATTTCTTGAGGATGTGACATTCTGATGTGCAGATTTTTAAAAATCAGCTGGTTTAACATTTCAATAAGACATGAAAGCAGATAAAAGAAATTAATATCAGTGTATTGAACACAGATGTTTGGCTGCATGGAAGAGAAATGTAAAGAAATGAGGAATGACTCAAGACTTTTGCACAGAGTTGAGTTGGAGTATCTGTCCTCGAACACAAACAACAACCTGATTGATCGTTTTCTTCTTCTCTGACCCCAAACATGAAGAACTCCTTCACAAAATGTCAAAAAATAAAACATCAATTATATCCATAAATCTCTACGCCGGCGCAGTGGAGCCATCGCAAAAAAAAAAAAAAGAGATAAAGAGCAGGAAACTTCAGAGAAAAACTCACTTTGTAGAAAATTTCTGATTAATCTCATATTTTTGGGTTTCTTCTTGTTATTTTTCTTAATTTTTAGATTTATCTCAATTTCTGAGTTCTTTCTCAAATTTTCAAACTGAGACTTTTGAGTTTTTTTTCTTGAAATTTCTGAATATCTGAATTATAAATTTTTTATTTACATTTTTTTACTTTACAAAATCAGAGATTTCTGGAAATTTTTGGTGGAATTTTTTTGAGAATTGTAGATTTTCTGATATTTTTTTAAACTTTTCAAACTCAGAAATTGCATATGTTTTCTAGATTAATCTCTTAATTTCTGAGTTTTTTCACAAACATTTTCAAATTCATTGTATAAAATTTCTGAAATTAAATTTTTCTTGGCAATTTTCAACTTCTCAAACTCAGAAATGTCAGAGTACTTTTTTCTGAAAATGTCAGAGAATCTCAGAATTTGAGTTCTTTTCTCTGGAATTTTCAACTTTTCAAACTCAGATTAATCTCAGAATATCTGATTTTTTGTTTTTCTCTGAAACATCCTCCTTCTCTTTCCTTCTTCCCTCCGTCGGCCCTCCTACAGCAGTTAATCTCTCGCGGCGCCGCTCTGCCCTCAGTTGACCCGGCAGGCCCGGATCATCAGCAGCTGCAACAGGATGAAGAGCGGCGACACGATGAGGCCGAACCACAGGTCTCGGGCCCGGTCCTGCTCGGCCAGCTTCTGGCACAGCAGAACCTCGCAGACCAGCTTCAGGCTCAGCACCGTCAGCACCCAGAGCAGCCGTAGCACCGCCAGCCGCTTCTCGTTCTCCTGGTACAGCCGGATCGACACGATGGCTGTGAAGTAGGTGCTGAGGCCGTCGGCGGCGAACAGCGGCACGAACACCAGCCACCAGCTGAGCCGGTCGCTCAGCAGGTCCACCCGCAGAGCCACCAGCATGCTGAAGAGCAGCAGCGCCAGCAGGTGGAGGAAGAGTTCGAAGGTAGCGAAGCCCAGCCACTGGACCAGCTCCCTCAGAGAAAACAACATGGCTGACGGACGGACAGAGAACTCCGGGTCAGAGGGGCAGGAGCTCCAGGATGAAGATCTGGAAACCGAAGGCTTCTGGTGCTGCAGAGATCTCCCACCTGATTGGCTACATCTTCTCACCCAGCCTGAGGGGAAAGGAGAGCGAGTCCTTAAAGCGACAGTGCATACAGTTTATAAACAATTTGTTTATTTTTTATATATTTGTTAAAATATGTTGTGACAGTTTGTTATGAGAGATAATCTGAGCTACTATGTCCATCTGAAGAAATGCACCGGCAAAAACAACCAATCAGAACCACGAGGTGTCTTAGCGCTGTCAATCAACCATGTGAATTCGCTGCTAAATGAGCTAATGGCAAACAAACAACTTATAGTTACAGCACAACCATTTATCTGCTATTATTAGTGATTATTCTAACTAGCTTCAGCATTCACGACAAGCTATTCTATCATGACAAAACTGCAGCGTGAGAAGCGTCACACAGAGGGTGATTGACAGCCTTAAGACCCGCCTCCTGGCTCTGATTGGTTGTTTCTAGTTTGCACTAGGAGAAGGCAGAAAAGCTTGATTTTTTTTTCAGATTATCTGTCTTGACATAGCGAAATTTCAACAAATATGTAAAAAAAAACATGTATATATTTTATAAAAGTTACATACTGGAGGTTCATACCCCGTTTCACCAGGTTAGAAAAGCATCAGCAGCAGATATAAAACCTGTTCTCTGTTTCTAACCACACAGGCCAATGAAGTCAGCAACTTTACCCTCCGTCAGTTCACTTCTACCGGCCATAAAGCAGATATCATGTTTCAGATAATACAGTTTAACTCGAATTAGCTACGACACAGCATCACATTTACGTTTCAACCACCAAACAGCTCGAGGATTCAGAAAAAAACAGCCGAATGCTACAGAATGCTAACCACAGTCATGATTAAGGACTTTATAACACAAACACAACACGCGAACACACGTATTCTCAAATATATTCTCGGTTATATGGAGTTAATTTACCTCAGAAACTAAGAGCGGCTCTTCTTCTCCATGGAATTACAGATGAAACCGGCAGAACACAACGATGCTAACAAGCTGCTATCATGGTAGCTTCTGCTTCTTCTTCTTCTGCTTCTTCTTCGGCCCTAAACGGCGCCGTTCATCACAGCACTGCTGCCACCTACCGGAGCTTCAGGGTAACGCAAGAATCTGTCCACGAAACGGTTATCAATCCTCTACTGCTATTTTTATTTATTTATTTGTTTGTTTATGTATTTATTCTAAAAAAATTCTGTTTCGATTTAGTTTTATTTGTGCTGACTTTATTTTTAGATTTTACCCAAATGTAAAATATAATTACAAGGTGATAAAAACACTTCCATTTACATATTTGATATTATTTTAATGTTTATTTTATTTAGTTTTTCTACTTATTTTATTTAGATGTTTAGGAATTATTTTTATGTCTTTTCATATTACATATGTATATTTTCTTGCCTGCTTGCTATTTTTTTAATTTAAATCATATGTCAAGTTTGAACTAAAATTAGTATCATATATTTTAATCATTTGCCTTTTTTTGCAGAATTAATAGAAACTAAAATTTAATATAAAAAATACTACTTAATGGATGTCAAATTTTAAAGGAATTATTTTTTTAAATGTTTAGATTCTCTTTCAGCTTTTCAAATTTCTTCAGTGTCTGTTTGATTCATTCTGATTCACTGATGCAAAAAGCGCTGTCAGTAATACAGATGTTTTACACATCTTTCATGAAAATACCATCAGATTTTCTCTTGTTACAACCACAAACTTGTGGTTTTAATGATGCAAAATGTGAAAAAGTTCAAAGTCACTGGTCGATTTGATATCAAAAGAGAGTAAAATTAAAAGAAATGATCTTATTTAATATTATTAAGACTGTAATGGCAACACACATGTTTAAATATAAAACTGTTACACCAAAAATGAAGTATGATTCTATTGTGAGTCACAGTTAAAGTGAAATTCAACATATTTTAATAGAAAGTTTTGGATGTGTTTGATACAAAAATATTTCTCTTATATATTTTACATTTTAGATTTATACCAAAGGAGCTGCCTTAATGGAAAACCGTCTTAATTTTATGTCTAAATTTGTAAATTTAATACTTATTCCCATAGTTAGTACCAGCGTGCCAGGCTTGCCTTAAAAAATGTCATGTGGTACGACCGTGATTTATCTTAAAATAAAGTATTTTCCATCATTTATTAAACATTTTTTATAACTTTAATTTTACTGAAGGTGTTTAAAAACAAAGTTTTTAATTTTCTTTGTATTTTTCTGACAATTATGACAGTTTTTCCCCATAAATGAACCAGTTCCATTTATAATTGTCTTATATTTTTATTCACCATTTCATCAAACTGTGTTAAATATAAATAAACTCCAGTCACTTGAGGAAACTGTATTAGTGATTAATATTTCTGCTCCAGAAATTAGATATTCCATTTTTAGTTCAATACATTTACTTTTTAATTGGTCACCAAATGAATTATAGAATAGATGTCGGCCAGTAAACGGGTCAAAATCCTTTAAAAAATAAAAATAGTATTACATCCAGTAACAGTACATTACAAAAAACACAAATTAAACACACCAATTTAATTCACATCAAAATTAATGCAGTAATCAACTTTGTAACAAACATTTCAAACAGATCTTCATAAAATCAGAAAGTTCAGTTTTCATTCTGCTCTGATCTTCCAGTTCCTGGGATTTTTCCTCCAAAGAGAAAAATGTTCTGCAGGTTCTGAGTTTCAGGTAGAAGTTCTGAATGAAACAGAAAATATGATGATTTTCCCACTTTAGGCTTCAAAGCATTGACCTCTGACCTTCATGGGATGGGAATGTTTTACTTTAAATCAGGACTTTCTGAAAGGCAGAGTTGATGAAAAAATCTTTTTAATGCAAATATTTAAATTTGAACAGGAAAACAGCAGAATGAGCAGCAAATGAACCAAATGCAGAAGAAAAATGTTTTTATTTAAAACACATGAAGAAAAACTGCAGCAAATTTACAAAAGGAAGATTTAATATTCAAATCTGACATGTTGAGAAAAATAGGAGCCGATAGAAACAGAAAATGATCAGTGATTGAGAAAAACTGATCAACATTTCAATGAAATCTGATGAATGAAAGGAAAAAATAAGAGAAACAACATCTTGATATTCAGTGTGAAGCATTGACTGGAAACAGACAGGAAAACATGAGGATCCTGGAATAATCCTGGAATAGTCCTGGAATAATCCCAGCTTCCATATTTAAAGGACTGGAAGAAGAAAAAGTTTCCAAGGACTCAATCAGAATTGTTTCACCAAGAAATAGATTGTAGAGACTGAACTATCTGTTCAACAGTGAGAGAGTTTCTCTGACAGGAGGAAAATCTTTAGACTCTTTAGACTCAACTGAGCACAGAAACACTGAGGAACCAGAACTGGACCAGAACCTAAATCCAGGAATCAGAGGTTCAGTGAATGTGGTGTTGAAGGTGTGGAGGAGGATCAGTGAGTCAGAGGAAACTCTGTAGAAGGACAGAATGCCAGCAGGACAGTCCACATACACTGCTACTCTGTTAGAAACAGAGGAGGAAGAGAGACGAGTTTCTATGTCATTGTGCCAGACAGAGTAACCAACATCAGAGCAGCTCAGACTCCAGGAATGATCATTCCCTCCAAACCAACAGTCTACACTTTTTCCTTTCCTCCTGATTCTTCTGTAACTCACTGATATATAAACTTTTCCACTCCACTCGACCTCCCAGTAACAGCGACCAGTCAGACCAGTTCTATACAGCAGCTGATTCCAGTAATCAAATCTGTCTGGATGATCAGGATATGACTGAAGCTCCTCCACATGTGTCACCTTCCTGTTGTCTTCAGACAGTTGGATCTCTCTGTTCACTGTGTTTGTGTCGATGGTGAGTTGACAGGAATCTGATGGAGAGAACAAACACAATCCAGCTGCAGTTATTGATCATTTATTGACACTTTGATGATGACTCCTGAATGAGTGATGTGACAGTTTGAAGATGGTTGAAGGTGAGCTGCTTTGTTGTCATGAATCAGATGAAAAACACACTTACACTTCCTCAGACCTGGTGTCAAGAATTGGACTCCAGCAGGCTCCACCCTGAAAGGAGGAGGGGGGTCAGACCATCAGTCTCTTTCAGCAGCAAACATGGACATTACATGTCTCTCAGACACACATGTCCTCCACTGAGACAGGAACAGTCCAACATTTGGATTGCAAACTGCAGTGGATGTAGGAAGGACAGTTGGTGCTGCTGCAGCACAACTCATTTCTCCAAACACAGGAAAAGCTCCAACAGAGAGGAGAAAGGAAATCCCTCAGTAACAACCTGAAGAAACTCACTGAAGCCCAAAAGGACATCAGGAAACTAAGGAAACATTTCTGGAAGCTCAACCTGATTTAATAATCAGCATTAAAATACAATCAATCTAAACTCTGACACAACACCTGGATACCTGTTCCATCCACACTCCCACACACAGATGAAGGAATGAAACACTAAACAGCCCTGCTGCTGAAAACCTGCTGTGGCCTCACTGTAATATCCAGAAATACAAACATTAAAAAGGAGAAGCTGCATCATATTCAACAAAGAGTTCAACAAGAATCAAAGATTTGATCTCTGAGCTCAGACTCACAAACCAGGGAGAGGCTTCCATCATCACACACCTCTGACAAACACCTCCAACCTTTCAGCACTTCCTCTACCAACCAACACCACCAGGTGGCGCTGCTGCACACATTTACAATGAGACCAAGAAGAAGAAGCAGCATCCTGAATCCAGCAGCTGCAGTAATGGCTTGTGAAAGTGTCCAAGGAGCATCTGGAACCAGAACCAGCAGATCCAACAGTCCAGAGAGTCTTTGTTTGCATCTTTCCTCTCAGATTTCCAAGCTGCTCTGAGAGGGAAATGACATCATCATTCTACTGATGATGTCACGCTCTGATGTCACTGATCAGGAGCTGCTGGACTTGTACATTTCCAGCATGGAGGACAGAGAAGATCTCAGCTCTGATGAGGAGCTGGCCTGCCTTCAAACTGATTCAGGGTCAAAGAAATATTTCCAGATGAAGTCAGACTAAAATGTTGGATTGTCCTGCTGTTGCAATCAGAGGCCAAGAAGAAGCTTCAAGTTCTTCTCCTGTTCAGCTCTACGTTCCTGTCAGAGACTTCAGCTCCTCATGAGGAGAACAACTAAAGCCTGGAACAGACTGACACTAACATCCTGACATCTCATCCCTGAACAAAGCTTTGCAGCATCAAGGTGACTCTTAGCGCCATATATGGACAGATTTCCTCTAAAGGGGGCGGAGCCTGGATTGGAGGAACCAGCAGCAGCTTCCAGGAACAAACCTTGGGAACCTCTGGAGGAGAACATGGAGATGAGATTCCTGCTTTAATCAGTGGATTCATTGATAGAAAACATGACGACTGAAATATCTGAGAGCTGCAGCTCCATTTTCTACAGATCTGCTGGAACATCAGATAGAAATGAAGAATTTCATCATTTCACATCAAATCTGTTCATCTTCCACAGAAACAACTGAATTATTGACCTGAACTGGTTCTAAAGGTCTGGATGGTAAAAACATCCATTGTTTTTCTGTCTCATTAGTTTCCAGAAAGAGTTGAAATGTTTCAGAAGCTTTTATCCAGCAGCTCAGTAAAGATCTCTCCTCTTTCCAACCTGATTTAGTCCATGAAGCAGAACATCTCTGCTGCTGCAGCAACAGGAGGAAACTTCTCCAGCTCTCAACTTCTACACTCTGACTGCTTGGAAACAGATCAGGGAGGAACAGCCTTTTCTCCAGGCTGCCTCCTCCTGACTCTAGCGCCACCTACTGGCTGTTCACCAGAGGTGGAGAAAGAACTCAAACAATGTACTGAAGTAAAAGTACAAATAAACAGACAAAAATGTTCTCTAGTAAAAGAACCACATTAACATTTTTACTTGAGTAAAAGTAAGAAAGCATGAAAAATATGTTTAATATCTGCTGAAGTTGTTTAAAACCTGACAAACGAGCCTCATGGGAACCAATATTCTAATTTATTGAATATGAATGTAAATGTAAATATGAGATGGAGATTATTCACATTAATTCAGTAACCAGGATGTGGAGGAGTTTAACGTTACTGGGACATTCATGGCAGGAGACGCTGCGCTCCATGCGCCCCGACCGCAGTAATCAATGTTACTGCCAGTTCAGCTGCTTACAACTATTTAATTGTTTTATTTATTGCAGTTGATTTAAACTAGAAGCTTGGTAAGATTACATAAAACTTCTCTAACCTAAATCAGTTTAACACCCAAAACTCAGACAGCGTTTAGCAGCTTAACTTTCCTCGATATGATTTTCAGATTTGATGGTGAATTTTTGAAAGCTAGCAGTTCATGATATCAGGGAGGCAAAGGCGGCACCAGAATCATTGATTACTTTCAAACTAACCAACAAATCAAAAAGAGCAAAGCGACTTGGATGTAACTTGTAACGCAACGCTTTATAGAAATGTAGTGAAGTAGAAAGTACAGATACTGTAAAATGTAGTGGAGTAAAAGTTCCCAGCATTAAATCTACTTACGTACAGAAACATAAAAAATGTCCTTAAGTTCAGTAACAAAGTTCTTGTCCCAACAACCAGGATCAGGTGAAGGACCTCTGCAGTCCCATGATGCTTCCTCTCCCTCTTCTAAACCATCTGATGGGCTGATATCATCCCTCTACTTTATCAATAAAATGTTTTTCTTTCTCTTATTACGATTCCATTATTTATCCTAAATGTGACGTCACAGCTGTGGATCTGGAATCTGATTGGTCGGATGGATATTTCCCTGGTTTTCCAACATGAAGGGTCTCTGCCTTTTTCCAAGACGTTGGGAATTTTTCCCAAACTTTATTGAACAATCCCAAAAGCTTTCCCAACTACTGAAAACCTAAACACATTAGTCTTTTCTTGGATCTGTCTAAAATGTCTTATTATTGTTTTTTCATTTCTACCACAGTCAACAGAGCACAATTCTACTTTTTCACCATCATTCACTGCAATTCTTCATTTCCTCTGGAAAACAAGGGATTTCCATTCTCTCCTGATTCCTTTCATTCTTTGGATCATTTTCCAGATGTCGCCCCCTGGTGGAGATCAAACTACTAAATGGATGAAACTGTTAAAATTCTCACTTTATTTCTTTGCCTTATGAATTGTTTCAAACTAAATGTTTCCCAGCAGACTGACTAAAGACATTTCTCCCTCTTCCTCCTCTATCAGACCTTCTCTGCTCCTGCAGCAGGTTCCTCCATACCTGAGAGCTTCCAGTCTCCAGTGTGGATCCTTCAGTCCAGCCGACAGCAGCTTCACTCCTGAGTCTCCTGGATGATTGTAGCTCAGGTCCAACTCTTTCAGATGGGAGGGGTTGGAGGTCAGAGCTGAGGCCAGAGAAGCACAGCCTTCCTCTGAGACCAAACAGCCTGATAAGCTGCAGACACACAATTCATCACATGATGAGAATATGAGAACATTGAGGTAGAACCCAAGGTTAATGATGGATGGATGGATGGAATAAATCAGCTATGTTACTTATTTAATAATAAATAGGAAAGTCAAGCAACTGCTGGGATCTGTAATAATGTTTCTTTATGCTGCTAAGATGCAGCAATTTGTCAAGTGCCCAGAGTTACCTGAGAGTTTCCAGGTTGCAGTTTGGACTCTTCAGTCCAGCAGAGAGAAGCTTCACTCCTGAATCCTGCAGGTTGTTGTTACTCAGGTCCAGTTTTCTGAGACTGGAGGGCTGGGAGCTGAGAACTGAGGACAGAGCTTCACAGCTTCTCTCTGAGAGGTTACAGCCACTCAGTCTGAGGAGACAGAGAGAAAAATCTGTTATTAAACAATTTTTAAAAATTAAATTTTTAGACAAGGAAGGAACTATCTTATTTTACACATGCTCATGTGTGAACTGATTCATTTTATAGTTGGGCCTCCAACTTTAAAGGACAGAACTACAGGTAAAAAGGAGTTTAGAAAGATAATTACACAAACAAAATTTATCCAATTTCAATTTTAACATAAAGATGAATTTTGCTGCTTTAATATTCAACATTCTGTGCAGCTGCTGAAGAAAGTCTGTCTCTCTTTTGCGTGTCCACCCACAGTGGCACACTTTGAAGAGACAATGAACCAATATATAAACTGAAACATGAATGAATATTATGATATAATATGATATAAATCATCATTAGTGGATTTCTATATATCAAAAAAGTAATAATTTGGGTCCTTACAGAGCTTTGTTGGAGGCTTTAACCACTGGCAGCAGCCTCAGAAGAGCCTCATCTGAAGCAGAGTATTTCTTCAGGTCAAACACATCCAGATCTTTTCCTGATGACATTAAGATGAAACCCAGAGCTGACCACTGAGCAGGAGACAGTTTATCTGTGGAGAGACTTCCTGAACTCAGAGACTGTTGGATCTCCTTCACTAGAGAACGATCATTCAGTTCATTCAGACAGTGGAACAGATTGATGCTTTTCTCTGCAGACACATTCTCATTAATCTTCTCCTTGATGTACTGAACTGTTTCCTGATTGGTCTGTGAGCTACTTCCTGTCTCTGTCAGCAGACCTTTTAGGAGTCTCTCATTGGTCTGCAGTGAAAGTCCCAGGAGGAAGCGGAGAAACAAGTCCAGGTGTCCATTTGGACTTTGTAAGGCCTGGTCAACAGCTCTCTGATGGAGAGATTTTAGGTCAGATTGATCAAGTAATGAAGATTTCTTAGATCTTTGTGTTTCTTTCATCACATCAGAACCAGAGTTGATAAAGGTCAGATGAATATGAAGAGCAGCCAGAAACTCCTGAACACTCAGATGGACGAAGCAGAACACCTTGTCCTGGTACAGCCCTCTCTCCTCTTTAAAGATCTGTGTGAACACTCCTGAGTACATTGAGGCTGCTCTGATATTGATGCCACACTCTGTCAGGTCTGATTCATAGAAGATCAGGTTTCCTTTCTGCAGCTGATCAAAAGCCAGTTTTCCCAGAGACTTGATCATCTTCCTGCTCTCTGGACTCCAGTGTGGATCTGTTTCAGCTCCTCCATCATACTTGACCTTCTTCACTTTGGTCTGAACCACCAGGAAGTGGATGTACATCTCCGTCAGGGTTCTGGGCAGCTCTCCTCCCTCTCTGGTCTCCAACACATCCTCCAGAACTGTAGCAGTGATCCAGCAGAAGACTGGGATGTGGCACATGATGTGGAGGCTTCGTGATGTCTTCATGTGGGAGATGATCCTGCTGGCCTGCTCCTCATCTCTGAATCTCTTCCTGAAGTACTCCTCCTTCTGTGGGTCATTGAACCCTCTGACCTCTGTCACCATGCCAACACACTGAGGAGGGATCTGATTGGCTGCTGCAGGTCGTGTGGTTATCCAGAGGAGAGCAGAGGGAAGCAGTTTCCCCCTGATAAGGTTTGTCAGCAGAACGTCCACTGTGGTGGACTCTGTAGCATCAGTCAGGATCTCCTTGTTATGGAAGTCCAGAGGAAGTCGACTCTCATCCAGGCCATCAAAGATGAACAGAACCTGGAAGTGTTTAAAGCTGCAGATTTTTTTGGTTTCACTAAAGAAATGATGAACAAGTTCCACCAAGCTGAACTTTTTCTCTTTCAGCACATTCAGCTCTCTGAAAGTGAATGGAAATATGAACTGGATGTTCTGGTGGGATTTGTCTTCAGCCCAGTCCAGAGTGAACTTCTGTGTTAGGACTGTTTTCCCAATGCCAGCCACTCCCTTTGTCATCACTGTTCTGATTGGTTGATCTCTTCCAGGTGGGACTTTAAAGATGTCTTCTTGTCTGATTGTTGTTTCTGGTCTGTGTGGTTTCCTGGATGCTGTTTCAATCTGTCTGACCTCATGTTCATCATTGACCTCTCCAGTCCTTCCCTCTGTGATGTAGAGCTCTGTGTAGATCTGGTTCAGAATGGTTGGACTTCCTGCTTTAGCAATCCCCTCAAACACAGACTGGAACTTCTTCTTCAGACCAGATTTAAGTTGACGTTGACAAACTGCAGCAAAATGTCCTAAATTAACACAATAACCAAAATCAGATATGAAATAAAATCATCTTTTGAATTTGATTACATCACTGCAGCAAATGTACAATTTATCTATCATTTCAAATCTCTGAAGAAATGTTCTTACTGCTCTGCAGATGGTCAGCCAGCTCCTCCTGCTTCATCCTCCTCAGGAAGTTCAGTGTGATCTTCATCACTGCCTCTCTGCTGCTCCTCCTCTGTTCTTCATCATCAGCTTCAAACATCTCATCATCGCTCTGACCCTCTGAATGTTCTGGGTCATCTGGACTCAGAACTTTCTGGATCTTCTTCAGTTCTTTCTTCACAAAAGTGACAATATTGTCCTCCAGCGTCTGGAACAGAATAATAGATGAAGGAAACATCATAAGCCAAACACCAGATGGATGTTGGACAGACTGACAGTCCTCTGATCTACAAAGTGCAGCATGAAGGTGACTTTGAACAGAACTCATAGAAACGTAGTTCTTGTACATGTACAGACCATAAATATGGAGTCCAGCTGTGTTTGATGCTGCTGGGCAGACGGACCACTGGGAACCTCTGAGCTCTGCTGGTCCACTCTGTGGAGGAACCAGGAACAATTAGGAAGTAAGGAAATATTTATCCAGCTGTATTCACAGATGAAATCACCAAGATTTCACATCAAATGTCCTTTATATAGAAAAACAGAGCATCACATGAACACAATTTAAAGTCAGAAAGAATAAGATGATCTACAAACTAGAAGAACCTCTGATGATCCACATCAGCTCAGTTTGGTTGAGTTCCTGCAAATCTCACCAACCACATCATTAAGTTTTCCTTCCCTGCTGAACTGCTCTCACAATGCACACAGGAACCAAGTCCTGATGGACCAGATGGCTTTACCAGGTATTTCACAGTGGATTGTGGAAATGTGTCCACCTTTAATCTGACATGGATTTAGGAAGCAGCAGATTATCATCATCAACACCCAAACATGGAGATATGAAGGTGTTGTCAATGGAGTTTATGTCTGGTGAAGAAGGGGACCACTTCATTATTCTTTCATCTTTAAGGCCTTTACTGGCTAGACACATAGTGGAGTACTTTAAGGTATGCAATGGAGCATTGTCCTGCATAAAAATCATGGTCTTCTTGAAAGATGCAAACTTGTTCCTGCACCACTGCATGAAGACACTGTCTTCTAAAAACTGGCAGTAGGTTTGGGAGTTGATTTTGAGTCCATCTTCAGACCAAAATTGTCCAACTAGCTCATGTTTAATAATACCAGCCCATACTAGTACCCTACCTCCACCTTGCTGGTGTCTTGATCAGCTCTATTTCAGAACAGCTGATTCAGCTGATGCATGCTTTCTTCTGCAGCCATCAAATACCAAAGAAGGCTGTTAATCACCCACAGATACAATCCAGGTGTGTGGCAGAATGGAAAACGGCCAAAAATGCAAGGCAGGGGGGCCTTTAGACCGGAATTGAGGAACACTGATATAGGGTGTCCTTAGGCCCCACCCTTCCTCATTAAACAAATACACATTTGCTGATATTCAATAAGCATTCTATGTTTACTGCTAGGAGTTGAATAATGTGGATAAAAATGATATGGTCAAAACTAAAACTTGCCTAATAATTGTGCACACAGTGTAGATGTATGTGACAGAATGGACAATAAAAATAATTACACCCCCTCCCCTTTTCTTACTTTATTTAAAGACTGTAGACTATACTCTTAAGCTGCACTTCTCCTACTTGAACTGAGATGCATTAAACTACAGTTACAGCAGTTTGCCACCAGTTGGCACATAGAGCACGGTTAGCACTCCTGACTCAGCGAGCCAATGGCAATTTAGCGCAGTAACAGCTGGTCAGCGGAGGTGGTCCCTGTTGCTCTTGTTTGGTAAAAGGTAAATATCAATTAGCACTGCTATTTATATAAATTGTCTCTTACAGGGGAAGTGAGCTAGAGTAAAGAAATGCGATTTTTGTGTGAAAGTTTTTAATGAGTATTTGTTTGAGCTATATTGTAAATATTTATTTATGAAGCGAGCCAAAGGCAATTTAGCACAGTAACGGCTGGTCAGCGGAGGTGGTCACTGTCACTCTTGTTTGTTAACAGCGTTCATGAAATAAAATAACCTGCAAAAACCACACTAATTAATCACTAAGTGTGCAACAAAAATTGAAACATTCAGACCAGAGAGTTTCTAAACTTGTTGTCATTAGTTTGTTCAGTTCTGCAATGTTGTCTGAAGCTCAAATGAGATGTTTTGAATCCAATTATATATTTTAGAAGAAAATGCTGCACCTTTAAACTCATGTAATGAAACATCCCCAAGTCACTAGTTAAGTACGTGTGATTGTTCAAACTACAGCTGAGGATAACTGAAACTCTTCATCACTAGAACTGAGGAAGACTTTCAGATAAGACGACAGAACAAGTTAGGAACAAAGAAAGAATGTCCAACTGGTTCCATGTGAAATAAGATTAAATCACTATGAGAAGGATCACACAGTCCAGTTATGCCAGTAACATGGAACAGAGAACCAATCAGATAGAGCTACATGTGATGCCCACGGGTGTGTGTTCACAGTAGAAAAAAAGAGCATGCATTTCTTTGACGATGGGTGTAGTAATGGTGTTTCACCAGTAGGTGGCGCATGGAGGCTCTGAGCTGCCTGTTGCTCAGCTGTTTCTCATAAACTGAGAGAAGTTGGAGTAACACAGACTGCGTCTCCCGTGTGCTCATTTCCATTTTCATTTTTCAGCTCATCTGCTGCTGACGGGTCCGGAACCCTGGTACCCGTTACATACAGTCCAGACTAATTATTTCGCCTTAAGAAGAGGAAAGTGTTTAATGATGGTATCAAGGAGGCCCAACTCGACCTGATCATATCTGTTAAACATGATGCATGATTAAAACTTTGTATTAAAAGTGTCATGATTTACCGAATTACACTTTATGACAACATCCATAAATATTCATGAAGACTTACTCATGTTCATGACAGATGTTATGTCATGTTTATGATGGTCTTATTCACAACCCGTCAAATAAAGTGTTATGGATTTCTTTGACTGTTGTCATACACACACACATACACACCCCTACATACATAGCCCTGTCACAATGAACAACATATCAATCATATGATAAATTAAAATTTTGTAAAATTTTTTTTAATTTTTTGCCTTCATCATTTCTTCCTGCATTTTTCTCTTTCTACTGATGACTCTGGATGAAAAAAGGCTCAACTCCGGTGCTCTCCACTGACTCCTCCCTTCCTCATGTCCTTAGTGTAAGGGAGGAGTGAACTACTGCATCAGGTAGTCGGATATGTCCATCTACTCTAAATCTAATAATTATCGAAGGGCAGTACAGTATTCAGACTAAGTAATCTGTGCTATTTTGGTTGAATGTAGTTTTTATTCCCACTTTGGTTTGATGTTGTGTTTAATTTTTATTCAAGAGCATTTTTTGTTAACGCAGACTGAGAGTCCATTTTATTTTGGTTGTTTTGTTTATTGTGTTTACCAGTTCCAGTGTTAAGTGTTGTTTTGAAAATAAGGTAATGAGGTAATAATAATAATTTATTTTTGGCAGGATGTGCTTGCCTCATTATGTCAATTAATCGCTCAGCAAAGTTTGTTGTTGTGACAGGCCTATACATACATACATGTGCGCACAGCTACACACGCAAACACACAAGGGTGTAACTTTATGTTGCAAGTTGGTGGGAACGAGGTGAAGTGGGTGGCTCTAATGCACCCACAGTTACTGGAAGATCTTTTCCATTTTTGTGCCAAGAATAAAGCCAGAACTTATATCTGAATGCCATACAGTATTATTCAACAAATTAGGACAAACTTCCTGATGTGGCTTGTCAGATTAATAATACCTTTGGAAAACAAACTTTTAGCAGGTATTAAACTTATAATTTCACCTGGTGATGGAATTACTAACAAAGGAACTTTTCAGTCGTAAATAATAATAAATAATAGTCGTGATCTGTGGGATGAGTCTGTATGTTTGCTCAATACTTGCCTACAATCAGGGTCGGCCCAAGGCATAAGCAAACTAAGCAGCTGCTTACGGCCCCAAGGCCACTAAGGGGCCCCCTGTATATATATTATAATATGTATAATATATATATATATATATATATATATATATATATATTATTGTAAAAACAAATCATATATTATAATATATATATATATATATATATATATATATATATATATATATATATATATATTATTGTAAAAACAAATCACTTCGTAGTGAAATTGTGAGTTTTGATGTCATAATGACAGAAATTATTACTAAATAATAATTAAAACTAAAATTATTACTAAACATACAGTATATATATAAGCTCCACTGAGGGGGCCCCTTAGAAAATATATACATATACTGTATATATACACTGCCTGGCCAAAAAAAAAGTCGCCACCTGGATTTAACTAAGCAAATAGGTACAAGCCTCCTATTGGATAAGTACTGCATAGGCGATTATCTTTCAGCTGGCAACAAGTTATTTAACCCCAGCTGATGCAATGAGTAACTCCTCATTTCTTAAACAACCATGGCAAAAGACACATCCTGTGGTCGTGGAAAAGACATTAGTCTGTTTAAGAAGGGTCAAATCATTGGCATGCATCAAGCAGAGAAAACATCTAAGGAGATTGCAGAAACTACTAGAACTGGGTTAAGAACTGTCCAACGCATCATTAAAAACTGGAAGGATGGTGGGGAACCATTGTCTTCCAGGAAGAAATGTGGTCAGAAAAAAATCCTGAATGATCGTGATCGGCGATTACTTAAACGTTTGGTCAAATCAAATCGAAGAAAAACAACAGCAGAACTCAGGAGTATGTTTAATTGTGAACGCAAAAGCATTTCCACACGCACACTGCGAAGGGAACTCAAGGCGTTGGGATTGAACAGCTGTGTAGCCGTAAGAAAACCTCTAATCAGTAAGGCTAACCAGAAAAAAAGGCTTCAGTTTGCTAGGGAGCATAAAGATTGGACTCTGGAGGAATGGAAGAGGGTCATGTGGTCTGATGAGTCCAGATTTACCCTGTTCCAGAGTGATGGGTGCATCAGGGTAAGAAGAGAGGCAGGTGAAGTGATGCACCCATCATGCCTAGTGCCTACTGTACAAGCCTGTGGGGGCAGTGCTATGATCTGGGGTTGCTGCAGTTGGTCAGGTCTAGGTTCAGCAACATTGTGTGCCCAAAGAATGAGGTCAGCTGACGACCTGAATATACTGAATGACCAGGTTATTCCATCAATGGATTTTGTCTTCCCAAATGGAACGGGCATATTCCAAGATGACAATGCCAGGATTCATCGGGCTCACATTGTGAAAGAGTGGTTCAGGGAGCAGGAGACATCTTTTTCACACATGGATTGGCCACCACAGAGTCCAGACCTTAACCCCATTGAGAATCTTTGGGATGTGCTGGAGAAGGCTTTGCGCAGTGGTCAGACTCTCCCATCATCAATACAAGATCTTGGTGAAAGATTAATGCAACACTGGATGGGAATAAATCTTGTGACACTGCAGAAGCTTATTGAAACAATGCCACAGCGAATGCGGGCTGTAATCAAAGCTAAAGGCGGTCCATCAAAATATTAGAGAGTGTGACCATTTTTTGGTGGCGACTTTTGTTTTGGCCAGGCAGTGTATATATATATATTGATAATGTATGTCGAAATTATTATTTTATTGATAAAAAGAAAAACTAAATTGCTCTTGGGGGCCCCTGGTGGCCGCGGTAGGTACCGCACCCCTCGCCGGTAACATGAGCTGCTGTGCAGAGCGAATCCAAACGTCCAAAGCTCCGGTCAGAAGGTAAGTTAGCAAAACAATGTCTCAAAAAAGGATTTATTTAAAAAAGCCAAGATAAAGGTTTGTTTTAATTTGCCTTGGTAATGTAATGAAATGTAAAAGATTTATAAAGCTGCTAATAGAAAATTAGTTTGAATGGTCCAGTTCAACAGCCTGACATTTATTCTAGGCTCTTTGTGTTTGTGTGAAACTTGAGTTTAAACTTTAAATGAGTTGATTCTCATGGTTGGCTCTGTTTATTTCTGAGGTATTTTTGGTTTCAAAACATCGTGTTTGATAAAGTTTAATAACAATAATTAAAACTTCTCAATGTTTGACATTGTCTAGCAAAATGTTTTTACGTCAGGCTACATACTGTAGCTGCTACATGGATGAGCTTCTCTATGCTGTAGTTTGGGATTTGTTGTTTGCTGCTGAGCATTTTGTGGCTAAAATAAATATTATTTTTCCATCAACCAGGGGAACCATATAGGGGAGGAAAGTTAGGACAATTACAAGGGCCCCTGACCGACAGGGGGGCCCCCAACAATAATTATTATTTGTTTTGTTAATAGAAATAAAAAATAGAAGGCCCCGTCAACTACAATATTAATCATATTGTGTTTTCTAAAATTGTTTTTAGCAGTAAAATTAACTGTTACCACTCCCAGACCTAAAAACACACATCCACATTTACCCTGAACCTCCTGGATCTGCATGAAATGGTTCATTCCTGCTTATTGCTCTTGATGTTCAGCAGCAGACAGTGGAAGACAAGATCGACTGTGGCGGTTACTATACTGCCAATAAAAATTATAAAATAAGATTTTCAAAAAAACAGAGAGAGAGAGAAAGAAAAATGTAAGAGTGTCAATTTGTAACCCAGTTCTCAGAGAGGTGGGTAAACTGTGTGAGATGATCAACCATTTAGCATAGTTAGCTCAGGTAAAGGTAAAGGTAATTTTATTTATGCAGCACATTGTCAGCAACAAGGAAATACAAAGTGCTTTACAGGAATTAAAAGGAAATACAAACAAAATAACAAACCAAAATAAAGAGCAAAAGCAGAAAAAGCTAAAAATGTTGATAAAAAGTAAATAAACTAGATGCTCCTATTCAGGGTTGCTAGATAATTATAAGTAAGTTTCCTCTGGTCTAATTTCTTTTCTGGTTTGGAAGAATAAGAGTCTAAAAATAATTGCTATGGTAGTTTTTCTGGGTTCCAAGTTCTAACCTCGTTTCTGGGTAGCTAAATGCTAAATAATCTGTAAGTAAGTAACTTCTGGACTTCTGGGATGCTAGATCAGTGTAATATTCTCTGGACTTTCTAAATGTGCTCTAAATTAGTAAAAGTAATGAGAACTCCACAGATCCTAAGTAATAATAAAAACTAAATGTTCCTGTTCTGGAAGAATTTGTTCTGGATTCTAAATTTGTTGTAAATTGAGTTTTAGCTACAAACCATTTGCCTCCATTTCACTAACATTTAATGAATTAAGGACAAAAATTACCAAGATATTTAAATATTTAACTGGTACCTGTACATTTTATCACACTTAACAACAGATGAGTCAGTCAGCAGCAGCTCTAACCCACGTTCCTCCTGACCTGCCCTCTCCTCAGTGAAATTAAAGCTGCAGTATGTAACTTCTAGATAAAAAATATTTGCTTTTACATATTTGTTAAAACTGTCATTATGTTGTAACAATATGATATGAAAGATGATCTGTGAAAAATCCATTTCCTCTGTCTTTTCCCAGTGCTATCAAGAAACAACCAATCCGTGGCAGTTGAGTTTTATTGCTGTCAATCACAATTTCATGTGGCGCTGCTCATCCTCCATCCTCTCGCTCTGTGCTATGCTGCAGCTAGCATAGCCAGTTGTGAATGCTCAGTCTAGTTAGCATAGCTACCAATGACAGCAGAAAAACATTTTTCCTGTAACGATAAGATGTTTCTCCACTATTAGCACATTTAGCAGTTAATGAATGAGGATGATTGACAGCACTAAGACCTTCCTCCTGGTTCTGATTGGTTGTTTTTGGTCAGAACGGTGCATTACTTAAGCTAACAGTAGTAGTTCAGGGAGGAGGTGGAGGAGATTGATCTTTTTTCACAGATTATCTGTTTCATAACAAACTGTCACAACATGGTGACAACTTTAACAAATATGGAGAAAACATATTTTTTATTAAAGTTATATACTGCAGCTTGAATAAAATGCAACTACAGCATTTTTTGAGAAGTCTGGATTGTTTTATGTATATTTTGCACGTTGCGTTTCACTGTTGCTGGTGGGGAGAGACATTTCAGTATCTAAAACTAACAGAAAACATTTAAGCAACCTACTTGCAAACTGTATGTGGACTATTGCATGTAAAATTCATGAGCAGTAAATATTGTGCTAATATCAGTATTGGACCAAAGAAAGCAAGGCAGTAGCAAGCCTTTAAAATTGTGACGCTTTTTATGGGTCAAATAGACTCAAATATTGTAACAACAGCTGCACGGGGCCCAATCTAATTTTTTGTCATGAGGCCCAAGATTCCTGGCGGCGCCCCTGCAGACAGATCCAAATGATTGATGAACTTGCGCAGATTTCCCTGCAGATGCAACCAGGAGGAATTTGTGAGGCTGCATGTTCAGATCCCAGCAGCTGAACTGCTGGTATTTTCAGTGAAGTCGTTTAATTTAATTTATTATAAGTTATTGAGGCCACAGTCAGTGATTTTTATCACTGCGGAGAAAAAGTTAGAAGTTTATCTGCTTTATGTGTGATGAGATCTGGATTCACGGTTTAACTAGGTGAATAATAACTAAACCATGAGGCTGAATAGCTTATGTTAATATGATTATATTTTAACAGGTAAAAATAGTAAATGACATGTTTCTGATCATTGATCCTCCTGAATAATGTCCAGCCTTGTTTAAAGAGCAGAAAAATCTGTTTCTGAGACAAACATGTTGGTTTGAAATGACTGAGAGAAATTTGGTGATCTTAGTGTTGAGCTCTGACATGGAGAAGAACCAGGAATCATTTCCACTCTGATCATCCAAGGAGGATCTGATGGAGCTTCAATCAGAACCAGATGGTCCGTTAGAGACCATCTGGTTCTGAAAGATATCCACATGAGATATTTATTTTATCTTAACTGTATAAATGGTTAATAATCCATTATGTTGGATGATGTTTGAACCACAGAGATGAAACTTTAATCATAAAATTAATTCATAAAAGCCTTTTTCTTTCAGCTTTACTCTGTCTGGAAAATAAATTAAATTTAGATTTAGAGAACAATCCAAATATCAATCTAGAAATTAAATTCACTTCTGACTTTTGTGTTTGTGTGTTAAATTAATATTAGATGGTCATAATAACAGATATAAACTGAACAGTTACAGCAGTTAGAAACATCTCACCTCTCTGATGGTGGAGATCCAGGAGATTTAAAGAAAATGTTCGCATCCTTTGACCTGTCACTCTTAAAGGACACACAGCTGGGTTCTGGTTCTGGTTCTGGTTTGAGTCTCTGATGGATCCTGACAGAAACATGATGATTAAAACTTAATCAGCAAAGAGGAGCAGCAGCAGCTTCATCACCACGTCTGTTCTGGCCTGATATAGTGAACGCTGTGTGAAAAGGGCTGTGGACAGTTAGAGATGGTGACCTCACCTCTGACCTTTGCTCTGGCTCTCATCTTCCCCACACAGAGTGGTTTTAGAGGGAGGGACTCCCTCCTCTCTGTCCTCACACTGATCCATGCTGCTGAATTCACATCAGCTCACACACACTTTCTACCTTCACCTGCAGAGGAAACACACATCATTCATCTGCACATCAACTCTGATCATCCTTTACATCATTAGAGCTGGAAAAAGATCAGCTGCTCCTCCTCTGATTGGCTCTTCTTCTCTGCTTCATATCAGTGTCAGGTGAATGCAGTCAGACAGCAGAGAGGCAGAGGAAGCTGCCATCAGCTGCTGCACTTCTACTATCAGTCCACTAGATGGAGACATGGAGCAACATTTACATTCACTGATTCAACCTGAACAACAGGAAGTATTTTAGTTAGTTAATTATTAAACTCTACAAGTGGATTAAATGCGATTAAGAATAACTATTTAGTAATTTGACTGAATTGAACACATTTTACTTTAGCAGCATTTAATTTTGAAACGAAGTAGGACGAACTTGTTGTGTCTGACTTTCATGGTGGAGACCAGAGTTTGATACAAGGAAATAAAAATCATGAATCAATTTATTCAGACAAGAAAAAAACATCAGATGTTCATTATGTTTGATTCTAGTACATCAATTATCACATAGATTAACCTTAAAACAACAGAAATTAAAGTTTGAACTGAAATTAGAGGTGAACATTTTCTCCAAACATCAGAGAGAAAAATAAGAAACAGACATTAAAGTTCCTGAAGACAAAGTTCATGTAGAAAACAAAGAAAACTTACAGTTTGTTCAGACGATCCAAAGAGTTGAACAAGAATATGTGATCAACAAACTGAGACCCAACAGAACTAGACTGGTGCCACAACTTAACTGGTGACTTTAAACAGAAAGTATTCTGAGTAGAAATCAGGCCAAACTGGTTTGACTGGTTTGACTGGTCAGACTGAAAACTGTCAGAGAAAAGTTTATCTGTTAACGTCTGAAGACATAAAATCTACTCGTGACTCCCAGTTTGAACACAAACACTCTGCTGCTGTTATTCTGCTGATCCGGGTTCTGTTCAGCTCTAATGGAACCAGAACCTGTTTTGACTGGGAACTAACTGGAATCTTCACTGGTGGGGATTTTTCTCCCTCCGGTGGAAATACTACAACCTGAATGATGTCTGATTATTAAACAGATGAAGTGTTTTTAAATTATCCAAATAGTTTTTAAAAAAGTGACCAGAACCAGAACCAGTTCTGCTGTTCATTGACCAGCACATGATTAAAAGATCATTTGATCCTCAGCAGCTCTTAAAATGAGCTCAATGCAACAGCAATAAACATTATATTGAATCATAATTTATTGAAATGAATCAGAACCAAAGTGCTGAAGCATTGAGAGAAAAACTAAGTCCATCCTTTCTGCTTCCACAGCAGGTCAAAGGTCATCAGCTTCAAGGAGCTGCTGGTCAGATGGAAATCTTTAACTATTTGTATCCATTTGACACTAAATAACAAAAAGTTTATAGTTTAATGCAATTATGACATAAAAAAATATCAAAACAAAAATAAAAAACAAGAATCTATTAAAACTACAAACTAACAGAAAATAATCTGAAAAATGAAACAAAGGAACAAACTCAACTGTAGTCCTTAATATCACCACACTACTGCTGCTGAATCCACACAGAAAACTGGCAGAGGATTAATTAATCCTGCCCCAACAGGACATTTGCACCTGGATACATGATGAATTCCTGGGGGAAGTGAAAGACCCTGCATCTGTCAAATATTGTTGGTTGAGGATTTTTAAGATGTATATATAATTCAATTTTTGATGACAAAATTTCTGCTGTTTGGACTTGGCTGTTATCTGGTGTATCATGAGATTCAGAAAACATTGGCAGCTGTTCTGCCCATTGAGAGGCTGCCTGTCTCATACAAGGAAATGTCTTGCTGTGAACATTCAGACTCAGATGCTGTGTGAGCAGAACCACAAACAAGAAGAGATTCTTGCTGAGAGAAACATTTCAGTTGCAGTTCCTGAAATCTAAGGAACAAACATTGGAGAATTTGCAAGCTCGGCTCGGCAGGACTGATCATGAGTTTGGCTGTCTGGAGTTGGCATTGAGGTTTATCAGTGAGAACAATTATTGTCATCTGAATCTGAATGTTAAAAATAATAATAGTACATGACTGAATACTAAAATTATTTTGCAGCATTTTATTTCAGGGAGGGAAAAAAGACCAAGACATGCAGACAAGAAGGTGTAATTACTGACAAACACACTGGATTCTGATGGGTTTGGGCCACCAGGCTGAACTAAGAGCAGCAGGTTACTGTCATGGAACGGTGTGGTGAGGGTTGGTGAGGCAGACGCAGCGGACCCAGGTAAGATGAATAATGAATTTAATGGCGAAAACACAGTCCAAAGCAACAGGCAGCTCGCACAGAGACGCATCAACAAGACATTGACACACTGACCATGAACGGACTAGACATTGACGAGGACCCGACGAGGAACAAGGAACACAGGTGGAGTTAAATACACTGGAGGGTAATCACAGAAACGAGACACACCTGGGAACAATCAAGGGGAGGACAGGACAACGAAGAGACTCAAGGACAAGGAAAACTCTAAATAAACACAGAAAACACAGATCCTGACAGTACCCCCCCCTCAAGGGCGGCTACCAGACGTCCACAAAAAAAAAACACAAGGGTGGGCGGAGGGGCGCTGGACGGGGGGCCAGAGTCCAGAGAAACAAAAAGACAACCCACCAACGTGGGCGGAAATACAGGAACGGCCAAGAGTCCAAAATTAAACAAAAAACTACCCACAGGGTGGGCGGAGGCAAAAGAGGTGGGGACCACAGAGGTGGTCCGGCGGCCGTCCGCGGCGCTGGAGGCGGGAACCCCGGAGGCGGGAACCCCGGAGGTGGGAACCCCGGAGGTGGTCTGGCGGTCGTCCGCGGCAGCAGGAACCACGGAGGCGGTCCGGCGGCCGTCCGCGGCGCTGGAGGCGGGAACCACGGAGGCGGTCCGGCGGCCGTCTGTGGCGCTGGAGGCGGGAACCCCGGAGGCGGGAACCCCGGAGGTGGGAACCCCGGAGGTGGTCTGGCGGTCGTCCGCGGCAGCAGGAACCACGGAGGCGGTCCGGCGGTCGCCCGTGGCGCTGGAGGTGGTGACGAGGAGTTCCGGGGGCCGCCCACAGTCGGCGACGACGAGCACCCAGAGGCAGGGTCTCAGGTGGAGTGCCGAGAGTCGGGGTCTCGGGTGGAGCGCACAGAGTCGGGGTCTCGGTCGGAACGCAGGGGGTCTCAGTTGGAACGCAGGGGGTCTGGTTCTCGGTCAGAACGCAGGGGGTCTGGGTCGGAACGGAGAGAGTCGGGGTCTCGGGAAGAACAAAGAGGGTCTCGGTCTCGGGTGGAGCGCACAAGGTCTCGGTCAGAACGCAGAGGGTCTCGGTCGGAACGCAGAGGGTCTCGGGAGTCGGGGTCTCGGGAGGAACGCAGGGTGTCTGAGTCTCAGGAGGAACGCAGAGTGTCTGAGTCTCAGGAGGAACGCAGAGTGTCTGAGTCTCAGGAGGAACGCAGAGTGTCTGAGTCTCAGGAGGAATGCAGAGTGTCTGAGTCTCAGGAGGAACGCAGAGTGTCTGAGTCTCAGGAGGAACGCAGGAGGTCTCGGAAGGAACGCTGAGGGTCTGGGTCTCGGGAGGAACGCTGAGAGGGTCTGGGTCTCGGAAGGAACGCTGAGGGTCTGGGTCTCGGGAGGAACGCTGAGAGGGTCTGGGTCTCGGGAGGAACGCTGAGGGTCTGGGTCTCGGGAGGAACGCTGAGGGTCTTGGTCTAGGGAGGAACACTGAGGGTCTCGGTCTCTGGTGCGCCGGCTGGTGTGCCGGCTGGAAGAATGCCGGAGCGCACCCTTGGAACGGGCTGCGGAGGAGAGCTGGGGCGAAGTCTCGGGGCCGGCTGTGGAGGAGAGTCGGGGCGGAGCCTCGGGACCGGCTGCGGAGGAGAGCCGGCGCGAAGCCTCGGGACCGGCGGCGGCTCCGGAAAGCGACGAGGGGCCGGGTCTGCCGGCGGCTCACGTCACTGACTTCCCGGACGGGGGAATCGACGGGGGCCGTATCCGGGGGGTGCCAACACCAGTCTTGTCCCCCGGAAAAGCTCCCGCTGCAAGTCGGCGAGGGCTTCAGCCAGCTCCCTGTCCTCCCTGCCAGACCTCCGCCTCGGGCCGCTCTGCCCTTTAGGAGGTAACCTCACTCCAGCTGGGTCCATAATAGCAGCCTCACCGTTCGGTCTGGTCGGGTCCTTCTGTCATGGAACGGTGTGGTGAGGGTTCGTGAGGCAGACGCAGCGGACCCAGGTAAGATGAATAATGAATTTAATGGCGAAAACACAGTCCAAAGCAACAGGCAGCTCGCACAGAGACGCATCAACAAGACATTGACACACTGACCATGAACGGACTAGACATTGACGAGGACCCGACGAGGAACATGGAACACAGGTGGAGTTAAATACACTGGAGGGTAATCACAGAAACGAGACACACCTGGGAACAATCAAGGGGAGGACAGGACAACGAAGAGACTCAAGGACAAGGAAAACTCTAAATAAACACAGAAAACACAGATCCTGACAGTTACTGGCAGAGGATTAATTAATCCTGCCCCAACAGGACATTTGCACCTGGATACATGATGAATTCCTGGGGGAAGTGAAAGACCCTGCATCTGTCAAATATTGTTGGTTGTCGGATTTTTAAGATGTATATATAATTCAATTTTTGATGACATGATTTCTGCTGTTTGGACTTGGCTGTTATCTGGTGTATCATGAAATTCAGAAAACATTGGCAGCTGTTCTGCCCATTGAGAGGCTGCCTGTCTAATACAAGGAAATGTCTTGCTGTGAACATTCAGACTCAGATGCTGTGTGAGCAGAACCACAAACAAGAAGAGATTCTTGCTGAGAGAAACATTTCAGTTGCAGTTCCTGAAATCTAAGGAACAAACATTGGAGAATTTACAAGCTCGGCTCGGCAGGACTGATCATGAGTTTGGCTGTCTGGAGTTGGCATTGAGGTTTATCAGTGAGAACAATTATTGTCATCTGAATCTGAATGTTAAAAATAATAATAGTACATGACTGAATACTAGCATTAATTTGCAGCATTTTATTTTATTTCAGGGAGGGAAAAAGACCAAGACATGCAGACAAGAAGGTGTAATTACTGACAAACACACTGGATTCTGATGGGTTTGGGCCACCAGGCTGAACTAAGAGCAGCAGGTTACTGGCAGAGGATTAATTACCATGTAACATATGTGCTGTTGGTTTTGTGAAACCAAATCAAGGTTTAATTAAGTCAGGATATCTGATAAATCATGGTTTAATCTTCTATCCTTTTTTGGGAAACATCACTCAAAGTTTGAATCCAGCAAATAGAAACATGAAATAGTTTGTTCAGAGAAAAACCAAAGAAACATCAGCTGTTCATGTTGTTTGATTGCAGTTCATCACTAATCTAATAATCCTGAAGATTAACCTTTGAAAGGAAGAGATGAAACTTTGACCAGAAATCAGAAGTGGATGTTTTCTAAAAACATCAGAGAGCAAAAAACAAACAAGAAAGTTCCTGAGGTCAAAGTTCAAGAAGGAAAAAAGAAGAAAACTTACAGTTTGTTCAAATGATCCAAAGAGTTGATGAAGAAAATATGAACAACAAAATGACTCTAAACTGAAAGTAAATGTGAGGGATGTGGTGGGACTGATGACATCACAACTCACATGATTTTTAGTTTCTTCTTTCAGAGCAGCAGAAAGTCTGCAGTGAAATTAGAGGCAGGTTGATAAAACCTTCATGAGGAAGGAGAGAAGTTCTGATGAAAATGTTTCATGATGGAATCATGAGGAGAAAAGAGTCCAGAGAAAAGAACAGCTGATTCCTGCTGCAGTAACTGGTCTGACTAGAAATACAAACAGGAAATAATCAGAAAGATATATATTTTTATATAATTATTCTCTTTCTTATTTCTGAATCATGAGGCTTTTCACATTCCTGGGTAAAAGTTACTCAAGACATCAAAATGTACAAATAATATGAATTCTGATTTACTAGAAGTTACCTGTGGAAAACCACAAGGGTCAGAACTGGGTCCTAAACTTTTCTTACTTTACATAAATGATTTATGCAATGAATCTAATTTGTTAACATTTACTTTATTTGCTGATACATTATTTTGATCTGGTCAGTTTGGAGCAGCAACAGTTTAATGGAAGGAGAATTACAAATATTAATGATGAGACAAAAATAGATTAACACTAAATTATGGAAACATTTGTAATATTTAGTAACAAGAAAATAAAAAAATGAAAGTGCATACTTTAAGATGTTATGATTTAGTAGAGATCAGAACAACATTGATTATTTACAAAGTCTATAATAAACTCCTTTCATGGTGTAAAGAAACATTGTTAGAAATGAAAGAAACAAACTATAAACTAATAGAAAATGATTTATTTAGGATGAATATTAAAAACAATTGTAGGTAATTTAGAGGGATTTCTAGTTTGCAATAATTTAGTGAGGAGATAAAAGTGTTTTTCTCTCTTTAAAATATTTGCTAAACAAATAAAATAATTTTTATGATGTTTTTTGTGAGTTTGTCTACAAACTTAGCTGGAAATCCTTGAAGATGTTTTAGAAAAATATACAGGAAATATTTTGCTGCTTTGATTTTGATGATGATTTATGTAGAACAGAGTGAAAGTTTTATATGTTTGTTTTTCTATCTAAACTTTGTTCAGTTTAAACTTTGTATTCTTGCCATTGACAGTAATTTAAACTTTGTTTAATTATTTCTATTCTTGTCTTGTTTTTCCAGCTTTGTGTTTTTTCTTGGTTTTGTGTTTGTTGGTTTTCAGCTTTTTTCCTTTAATGAATAAAATCATCATTTGAAAACTGTTTATTGTATTTAATCAGTTTTTCTTCATCAAATGTTAAAATCAGTTTGATGATCTGAAACATTTCAGGTGGACAAAAAGGCAAAACAGAAGAAATCTGTAAAGGAGCAAATACTTTTCACAGCACTTTATGATTCAGGTCCAAAGAAATCAAGCGGTCCAGTCTGGATTTAGAAGCAGAATGTTCTGTTTAAGGTGTGACTGGAGTCCAGTTGTTCTGGGTTTCTGGATGAGTCCAGAACCTTCTGGATCAACCAAACCAGATGCTCAGATCTTTTCATCTGGAACATCTGGGAGAGCTTCTGACTAAAACTACAGACATCAGGTTCAATGAGGATCTGAGATCTGAGAACGTTTCTATGAAGCATTTTAATCCTCTTGTCTCTGTTAGGTGGACAGTGGAGAAAAAGAAGCAGAAAAAAGCAGAACTAAGAACTGGGACATGATGGAAACCAGAACTTTCTGACCTCAGATCTGGAAAACAAGCTTTAACTGAGACGTTACTGAAGCTTGATGTTCAGTTGATCCAAATCTAAAGCTGGTCTGCAGGGACGACTTTAGGGTTTGTTTGTTTCTGTTCACCTGGAGCACCAGCCGGGTGGAGTCAGTCTGAGTTCCTTCATCATCTAAAGAGAGCTGGAGAACATTGAAGATCCTCCTGGAAAAAATGGGAGCTTTGGAAAGAAATGAGCAGGAAGTGAAAGAAAAATGGATCTTCATCACTTCTGAAGTGGACGACATCAGAGTTGGATTCAGTGGAGTCACATGAAGAACAGAACACTGAGGCTAGAATAATAAACATCATGCTAAATATTAGCTGCAGCTCCGTCAGAAGAAGCTTCAGGTTGAATCTAAAGGCTGAAGATCTCAAAGTGGATGAGAGGAAACCTGATGAGCTCTACAGTCCACTAGATCCAGATCAGAACCCTGGAGAACATCTACGCTTGAAGCAGAGCCACAAGCTAGAAAAATATCCAGGTTTCTATCCAACCTGAACACAGGAAGTCCTTTCTTCTTCTGCTGCAGCTGAGAAGGTCCTGCTGCAGAACTGAAGCCACACAGTTCCTCCACAGCAGAACAGAGGAGGTTCTGGAGGAGACCAGGGTCCACATCTGGACTCAGAGTTCTCCTGAGCTTCAGCAGAGCTGCTGGCTTTGGTTCTGATCCGCCTCTGTTCTGGTGTCTGATCTTCAGAGACCATCTGAACCGACCCATCAGAACTCAGTTGAGGTGGTGGAGGATGAGGATGGGGCGCGGCGAAGAGGAGGAGGAGGAGGAGGAGGAAGAGGAGGAGGAGGAGGAGGAGGAGGAGGAGGAAGAGGAGGAGGAGGAGGAGGAGGAGGAGGAGGAGGAGGAGGAGGAGGAGGAGGAGGAGGAAGAGTGCCGTAATCCATCTCTCTGCTGTGGAGAACCTGTTTGTCACTGATTTCACCTTCTTGCCTGTTTGGCTCTTTTTTTCAGCCAGCATTAAAATGCCGCTAATTCATTTTGGTATTCAGTCAGCACTATTATTATTTCAACATTATGATGGTCCCAAACCTATCAGTTCTTCTACTATTCTGGCTGCATACAACTTCCTTGTTCTGAGGACATTGAGTCTGTGAAAAGCATTAAGACAGACAGACAAATATGAGAAACTTTTGTGAGGAGATTCAGAGTGCAGTGGAAGAAGGAGAACAAAACAGAGACAATGTGATTGATGAATGTTGGATTCTTGCTCCTGAATCTGAAGCTGTAAGATTACAGTGTGATGAGAATCTGAGAGATATTCTGATGAGGACAAAGAACAGGATATTGCCCCCGACTACAGTCATCAGTCTGATGCTGGAACAGAAGTCAGAGTCATCAGGGAACAGCCTTCAATTGATCCAGCTGTGTTACGCACAACTGATCAGAACCAGAACCAGAACCAGGCCTGTGTGTTCTATGCAGTAAGAGACTGGTGTATTCAGTGTTTCTGTGCTTTGAACCCTCATCCATTTTACTTCTATGTCAACGGTGGAGCAGGAAGTGGAAAATCCCACCTGATTAAATGTATTGACTCTGAAGCAAGCACTGCTCTGGATCATCAGATCCATCAGTAGCCTCTTCTACTGATGGAGAGGAGGCTGACATATCAAATCAAACTGTCATGTTGACTTCATTTACAGGAACAGCAGCTTTTTCTATCAATGGCTGTTTGTTACATTCACTGCTCAAACTACCCAGGAGTCTAAAACCTCCCATTCAAGGACTTGATACTCAACTAGATGAAGTCAGATTTGAGCTTTTAAATGCTGAAATTATTGCTACTGATGATATTTCAGTGCTTTCAAAACCTCTTTCTGCTGATGTGGATGCAAGACTGAAAGAAAAGGAAATCACTGAGATTTTGGAGGAACGTCTGTTTCAGGGTCGTTGACGTATCAGGATTTCCATCAGGGGAAATTAAACATTTCAAAATATGTTTATCCATTGCAATTATTAGAACATTTCAAATGTTGTGCACACAGAAATTATAATTAAAAATTAAAATGAGACGTTTTCAGAGGTTTTTTATCAATATGATTCGGCTGTGGTCTTAAAAAATGTCATGTGGTGCGACCGTGATTTATCTTAAAATAAAGTATTTTCCATCATTTATTAAACATTTTTTATAAGTTTTATTTTACTTAAAGTGTTTAAAAATAAAGTTTTTAATTTTCTTTGTATTTTTCTGACAATTATGACAGTTTTCCCCCAAAAATGAACCAGTTCCATTTATAATTGTCTTATATTTTTCTTCACCATTTCATCAAACTGTGTTAAAAATAAATAAACTCCAGTCACTTGAGGAAACTGTATTAGTGATTAATATTTCTGCTCCAGAAATTAGATATTCCATTTTTAGTTCAATACATTTACTTTTTAATTGGTCACCAAATGATTTATAGAATAAATGTCGGCCAGTAAACGGGTCAAAATCCTTTAAAAAATAAAAATAGTATTACATCCAGTAACAGTACATTACAAAAAACACAAATTAAACACACCAATTTAATTCACATCAAAATTAATGCAGTAATCAACTTTGTAACAAACATTTCAAACAGATCCTCATAAAATCAGAATGTTCAGTAGATTGATTTTATTTTCTGAACTTTTTAAAGTTTTATTTTAAAAACTTAATAAAAACAGAAATGTTCAATCTCCCAAATGTAAGAACAATAATGACAATAGAATAATTCAGTTGAATTGAATTATTTTAAGCAGAACCAAGTATGATAAATAATGTAATCATTCACAAGTTCCCCAAATGTGAGCTTCTTTCAAAACGGAAAAGATTTCAATGAACTTCTAAACCATCATATTACTCCTGGGTAGAGACGCTCCCATCAGGGTTTTTCCTGCCGGTTCTGATCACCATGAGGTCCGATCACTGCCGATCACAGATACCGATCACATGGATTGGCTGTTAATGTTTGGCTTTAGGTAGAAATGCTACTATGTGATCTGGCAAAATGGAGCCATAAAATCACCTCATTTAGACAAAAACATGTCCAATACTTGCAGGCTCATGGCTAATTGTTCTGGTTCTGATGGCTTGTTTCTGACCCAGTAGAGTAATTCAGCAGAACACAGGGAGGAAGCAGAGGAACTCCATTTGTTCTCTCAGATTATCTCATGTTAGGACATAGAGAAAGCTACATTAAAACTTTTTTAAAGTTTCCTCCTCAGTACCGCGTAGCGATGGTCCAACAAAGAATTATTGTGATGATTAATCAGGTTAAAAATTGGCTCATTCTGAACATTTTTAACCATTTACACCTTTTTTATACAGTTTTATACATTAAAAGATACAAAAACAGATAATTAAATCACTTGTTAGAATATATTTACAAAGTTTTTCCATCTATTTTTAAACTTTCTAACTTCTTTTCTGCAGTTCCAGGGTGAGTCTTTCTTCATGACTCTTTAAGGAATGAGAAGCTCAGCTCAATGTTTTTATCCAACCTTGTTATTAATCAGTGAAATAAGTTGGAGGAGAGACGTTTGGTTCCTGTTGCAGCTCAGTGTTAATCTGGTTAATCTGAGAGATGAGCTCCAGTCTAACACTGCAGTGAGGATTAAAACCGGCCAGACAAGGTGAGGGACGGAGGAGAGGTCACCATCAGGAAGTTTGAACCTCTGCAACAAACTGCATTTTAATCACAACCAGCTGCTGATTTTACTGGGTTTTGCTTTTTCCAGTTAAATCCTTTATTTTCCGGTTTGGGTTGAATCAGGTGTGGCCCACGTTGGCGCTGTGGCGGGTCATATCCATGTTGGTTTATTCACTAAAAACAGGTTTACTTTTTGTTATCAGATTTAAATGTAAAATATAGCAGAGATGCAGCGATCAGACCTTTTCTGTCCAACACTGATCTCCAGTTTTCATTCTGCTCTGATCTTCCAGTTCCTGGGATTTTTCCTCCAAAGAGAAAAATGTTCTGCAGGTTCTGAGTTTCAGGTAGAAGTTCTGAATGAAACAGAAAATATGAAGATTTTCCCACTTTAGGCTTCAAAGCATTGACCTCTGACCTTCATGGGATGGGAATGTTTTACTTTAAATTAGGACTTTCTGGAAGGCAGAGTTGATGAAAAAATCTTTTTAATGCAAATATTTAAATTTGAACAGGAAAAGAACAGAATGAGCAGCAAATGAACCAAATGCAGAAGAAAAATGTTTTTATTTAAAACACATGAAGAAAAACTGCAGCAAATTTACAAAAGGAAGATTTAATATTCAAATCTGACATGTTTAGAAAAATAGGAGCCGATAGAAACAGAAAATGATCAGTGATTGAGAAAAACTGATCAACATTTCAATGAAATCTGATGAATGAAAGGAAAAAATAAGAGAAACAACATCTTGATATTCAGTGTGAAGCTTTGACTGGAAACCAACAGGAAAACATGAGGATCCTGGAATAATCCTGGAATAATCCCAGCTTCCATCTTTAAAGGACTGGAAGAAGAAAAAGTTTCCAAGGATTCAATCACAATTGTTTCACCAAGAAATAGATTGTAGAGACTGAACTATCTGTTCAACAGTGAGAGAGTTTCTCTGACAGGAGGAAAATCTTTAGACTCTTTAGACTCAACTCAGCACAGAAACACTGAGGAACCAGACCTGGACCACCAGAACCCAAATCCAGGAATCAGAGGTTCAGTGAATGTGGTGTTGAAGGTGTGGAGGAGGATCAGTGAGTCAGAGGAAACTCTGTAGAAGGACAGAATGCCAGCAGGACAGTCCACATACACTGCTACTCTGTTAGAGACAGAGGAGGAGGAGAGACGAGTTTTTATCTTATTGTGCCAGACAGAGTAACCATCAACATCAGAGCATCTCAGACTCCAGGAATGATCATTATATCCAAACAAACAGTCGTCACTGTATCCTTTCCTCCTGATTCTTCTGTAACTCACTGACATATCAACATCTCCTCTCCACTCGACCTCCCAGTAACAGCGACCAGTCAGACCAGTTCTACACAGCAGCTGATCCCAGTAATCAAATCTGTCTATATGATCAGGATATGACTGAAGCTCCTCCACACGTGTCACCTTCCTGTTGTCTTCAGACAGTTTGATGTTTCTGTTCACTGTGTTTGTGTCGATGGTGAGTTGACAGGAATCTGATGGAGAGAACAAACACAATCCAGCTGCAGTTATTGATCATTTATTGACACTTTGATGATGACTCCTGAATGAGTGATGTGACAGTTTGAAGATGGTTGAATGTGAGCTGCTTTGTTGTCATGAATCAGATGAAAAACACACTTACATCTTTTCAGTCTCCATGGACCTGGTGTCAAGAATGGGACTCCAGCAGGCTCCACCCTGAAAGGAGGAGGGGGGTCAGACCATCAGTCTCTTTCAGCAGCAAACATGGACATTACATGTCTCTCAGACACACATTGTCCTCCACTGAGACAGGAACAGTCCAACATTTGGATTGCAAACTGCAGTGGATGTAGGAAGGACAGTTGGTGCTGCTGCAGCACAACTCATTTCTCCAAACACAGGAAAAGCTCCAACAGAGAGGAGAAAGGAAATCCCTCAGTAACAACCTGAAGAAACTCACTGAAGCCTAAAAGGACATCAGGAAACTAAGGAAACATTTCTGGAAGCTCAACCTGATTTAATAATCAGCATTAAAATACAATCAATCTAAACTCTGACACAACACCTGGATACCTGTTCCATCCACACTCCCACACACAGATGAAGGAATGAAACACTAAACAGCCCTGCTGCTGAAAACCTGCTGTGGCCTCACTGTAATATCCAGAAATACAAACATTAAAAAGGAGAAGCTGCATCACATTCAACAAAGAGTTCAACAAGAATCAAAGATTTGCTCTCTGAGCTCAGACTCACAAACCAGGGAGAGGCTTCCATCATCACACACCTCTGACAAACACCTCCAACCTTTCAGCACTTCCTCTACCAACCAACACCACCAGGTGGCGCTGCTGCACACATTTACAATGAGACCAAGAAGAAGAAGCAGCATCCTGAATCCAGCAGCTGCAGTAATGGCTTGTGAAAGTGTCCAAGGAGCATCTGGAACCAGAACCAGCAGATCCAACAGTCCAGAGAGTCTTTGTTTGCATCTTTCCTCTCAGATTTCCAAGCTGCTCTGAGAGGGAAATGACATCATCATTTTACTGATGATGTCACGCTCTGATGTCACTGATCAGGAGCTGCTGGACTTGTACATTTCCAGCATGGAGGACAGAGAAGATCTCAGCTCTGATGAGGAGCTGGCCTGCCTTCAAACTGATTCAGGGTCAAAGAAATATTTCCAGATGAAGTCAGACTAAAATGTTGGATTGTCCTGCTGTTGCAATCAGAGGCCAAGAAGAAGCTTCAAGTTCTTCTCCTGTTCAGCTCTACGTTCCTGTCAGAGACTTCAGCTCCTCATGAGGAGAACAACTAAAGCCTGGAACAGACTGACACTAACATCCTGACATCTCATCCCTGAACAAAGCTTTGCAGCATCAAGGTGACTCTTTGCGCCATATATGGACAGATTTCCTCTAAAGGGGGCGGAGCCTGGATTGGAGGAACCAGCAGCAGCTTCCAGGAACAAACCTTGGGAACCTCTGGAGGAGAACATGGAGATGAGATTCCTGCTTTAATCAGTGGATTCATTGATAGAAAACATGACGACTGAAATATCTGAGAGCTGCAGCTCCATTTTCTACAGATCTGCTGGAACATCAGATAGAAATGAAGAATTTCATCATTTCACATCAAATCTGTTCATCTTCCACAGAAACAACTGAATTATTGACCTGAACTGGTTCTAAAGGTCTGGATGGTAAAAACATCCATTGTTTTTATGTCTCATTAGTTTCCAGAAAGAGTTGAAATGTTTCAGAAGCTTTTATCCAGCAGCTCAGTAAAGATCTCTTCTCTTTCCAACCTGATTTAGTCCATGAAGCAGAACATCTCTGCTGCTGCAGCAACAGGAGGAAACTTCTCCAGCTCTCAACTTCTACACTCTGACTGCTTGGAAACAGATCAGGGAGGAACAGCCTTTTCTCCAGGCTGCCTCCTCCTGACTCTAGCGCCACCTACTGGCTGTTCACCAGAGGTGGAGAAAGAACTCAAACAATGTACTGAAGTAAAAGTACAAATAAACAGACAAAAATGTTCTCTAGTAAAAGAACCACATTAACATTTTTACTTGAGTAAAAGTAAGAAAGCATGAAAAATATGTTTAATATCTGCTGAAGTTGTTTTAAAACCTGACAAACGAGCCTCATGGGAACCAATATTCTAATTTATTGAATATGACTGTAAATGTAAATATGAGATGGAGATTATTCACATTAATTTAGTAACCAGGATGTGGAGGAGTTTAACGTTACTGGGACATTCATGGCAGGAGACGCTGCGCTCCATGCGCCCCGACCGCAGTAATCAATGTTACTGCCAGTTCAGCTGCTTACAACTATTTAATTGTTTTATTTATTGCAGTCGATTTAAACTAGAAGCTGGTAAGATTACATAAAACTTCTCTAACCTAAATCAGTTTCACACCCAAAACTCAGACAGCGTTTAGCAGCTTAACTTTCCTCGATATGTTTTTCAGATTTGATGGTGAATTTTTGAAAGCTAGCAGTTCATGATATCAGGGAGGCAAAGGCGGCACCAGAATCATTGATTACTTTCAAACTAACCAACAAATCAAAAAGCGCAAAGCGACTTGGATGTAACTTGTAACGCAACGATTTATAGAAATGTAGTGAAGTAGAAAGTACAGATACTGTAAAATGTAGTGGAGTAAAAGTTCCCACCATTAAATCTACTTACGTACAGAAACATGAAAAATGTCCTTAAGTTCAGTAACAAAGTTCTTGTCCCAACAACCAGGATCAGGTGAAGGACCTCTGCAGTCCCATGATGCTTCCTCTCCCTCTTCTAAACCATCTGATGGGCTGATATCATCCCTCTACTTTATCAATAAAATGTTTTTCTTTCTCTTATTACGATTCCATTATTTATCCTAAATGTGACGTCACAGCTGTGGATCTGGAATCTGATTGGTTGGATGGATATTTCCCTGGTTTTCCAACATGAAGGGTCTCTGCCTTTTTCCAAGACGTTGGGAATTTTTCCCAAACTTTATTGAACAATCCCAAAAGCTTTCCCAACTACTGAAAACCTAAACACATTAGTCTTTTCTTGGATCTGTCTAAAATGTCTTATTATTGTTTTTTCATTTCTACCACAGTCAACAGAGCACAATTCTACTTTTTCACCATCATTCACTGCAATTCTTCATTTCCTCTGGAAAACAAGGGATTTCCATTCTCTCCTGATTCCTTTCATTCTTTGGATCATTTTCCAGATGTCGCCCCCTGGTGGAGATCAAACTACTAAATGGATGAAACTGTTAAAATTCTCACTTTCTTTCTTTGCCTCATGAATAGTTTCAAATTAAATGTTTCCCAGCAGACTGACTAAAGACATTTCTCCCTCTTCCTCCTCTATCAGACCTTCTCTGCTCCTGCAGCAGGTTCCTCCATACCTGAGAGCTTCCAGTCTCCAGTGTGGATCCTTCAGTCCAGCCGACAGCAGCTTCACTCCTGAGTCTCCTGGATGATTGTAGCTCAGGTCCAACTCTTTCAGATGGGAGGGGTTGGAGGTCAGAGCTGAGGCCAGAGAAGCACAGCCTTCCTCTGAGACCAAACAGCCTGTTAAGCTGCAGACACAATGAATGAATGAATGAATGAATGAATGAATGAATGAATGGATGAATGGATGGATGGATGGATGGATTTGTAACATGTGGAATAAATAAGAAAGCCAAGCAACTGCTGGGATCTGTACTTGTGCTTCTTTTTGCACCTAAGATGCAGCAATTTGTCAAGTGCCCAGAGTTACCTGAGAGTTTCCAGGTTGCAGTTTGGACTCTTCAGTCCAGCAGAGAGAAGCTTCACTCCTGAATCCTGCAGGTTGTTGTTACTCAGGTCCAGTTCTCTGAGACTGGAGGACTGGGAGCTGAGAACTGAGGACAGAGCTTCACAGCTTCTCTCTGAGAGGTTACAGCCACTCAGTCTGAGGAGACAGAGAGAAAAATCTGATATTAAACAATTCTTCAAAATAAAATTTTTTTCCAATCAACAATGTTTCTCTTAGACAAGGAAGGTACTATCTTATTTTACACATGCTTATGTGTTTGGTGTGAACTGATTCATTTTATAGTTGGGAATCCAACCGTAAAGGACAGAATTACAGGAAACAAGGTGATTGGAAAGATAATTATAAACTTACACAAATAACAAATTTAATCCAATTTCAATTTTAACAAAGATGAACTTTGCTGCTTTCATTTTCAACATTCTTTAAAGCTGCTAAAGAAAGTCTGTTTCTCTTTTGCGTGTCCACCCACATTGGGACACTGTGAAAAGAAAATGCACTAATATATAAACTGAAACATGATTTTATGTTTATCTCATAATTAGCAGATTTCTATCAAAATAAATACAGTAACAATCTGTGACCTTACAAAGCTTTGT
This sequence comes from Xiphophorus couchianus, assembly GCF_001444195.1. Taxonomy (NCBI): domain Eukaryota; kingdom Metazoa; phylum Chordata; class Actinopteri; order Cyprinodontiformes; family Poeciliidae; genus Xiphophorus; species Xiphophorus couchianus. The sequence goes on along the minus strand of NC_040235.1, from coordinate 6,692,513 downwards.
TGGAGGCTTTAACCACTGGCAGCAGCCTCAGAAGAGCCTCCTCTGAAGCAGAGTATTTCTTCAAGTCAAACACATCCAGATCTTTTCCTGATGACACTAAGATGAAACCCAGAGCTGACCACTGAGCAGGAGACAGTTCATCTGTGGAGAGACTTCCTGAACTCAGAGACTGTTGGATCTCCTCCACTAGAGAACGATCATTCAGTTCATTCAGACAGTGGAACAGATTGATGCTTTTCTCTGCAGACACATTCTCATTGATCTTCTCCTTGATGTACTGAACTGTTTTTTGATTGGTCTGTGAGCTACTTCCTGTCTTTGTCAGCAGACCTTGTAGGAGTCTCTGATTGGTCTGCAGTGAAAGTCCCAGGAGGAAGCGGAGGAACAAGTCCAGGTGTCCATTTGGACTCTGTAAGGCCTGGTCAACAGCTCTCTGATGGAGAGATTTTAGTTTAGATTTATTAAATAATGAAGATTTCTTAGATCTTTGTGTTTCATTCATCACGTCAGAACCAGAGTTGATGAAGGTCAGATGAACATGAAGAGCAGCCAGAAACTCCTGAACACTCAGATGGACGAAGCAGAACACCTTGTCCTGGTACAGACCTCTCTCCTCTTTAAAGATCTGTGTGAACACTCCTGAGTACACTGAGGCTGCTCTGATATCGATGCCACACTCTGTCAGGTCTGATTCATAGAAGATCAGGTTTCCTTTCTGCAGCTGATCAAAAGCCAGTTTTCCCAGAGACTCAATCATCTTCCTGCTCTCTGGACTCCAGTGTGGATCTGTTTCAGCTCCTCCATCATACTTGAGATTCTTCACTTTGGTCTGAACCATGAGGAAGTGGATGTACATCTCAGTCAGGGTGCTGGGCAGCTCTCCTCCCTCTCTGGTCTCCAACACATCCTCCAGAACTGTAGCAGTGATCCAGCAGAAGACTGGGATGTGGCACATGATGTGGAGGCTTCGTGATGTCTTTATGTGGGAGATGATCCTGTTGGCCTGATCCTTATCTCTGAATCTCTTCCTGAAGTACTCCTCCTTCTGTGGGTCATTGAACCCTCTGACCTCTGTTACCATGCCAACACACTGAGGAGGGATCTGACTGGCTGCTGCAGGTCGTGTGGTTATCCAGAGGAGAGCAGAGGGAAGCAGTTTCCCCCTGATGAGGTTTGTCAGCAGAACGTCCACTGAGGTGGACTCTGTAGCATCAGTCAGGATCTCCTTGTTGTGGAAGTCCAGAGGAAGTCGACTCTCATCCAGACCATCAAAGATGAACAGAACCTGGAAGTGTTCAAAGCTGCAGATTTCTTTGGTTTCACTAAAGAAATAATGAACAAGTTTCACCAAGCTGAACTTTTTCTCTTTCAGCACATTCAGCTCTCTGAACGTGAATGGAAATATGAACTGGATGTTCTGGTGGGCTTTGTCTTCAGCCCAGTCCAGAGTGAACTTTTGTGTGAAGACTGTTTTCCCAATGCCAGCCACTCCCTTTGTCATCACTGTTCTGATTGGTTGATCTCTTCCAGGTGGGACTTTAAAGATGTCTTCTTGTCTGATTGTTGTTTCTGGTCTGTGTGGTTTCCTGGATGCTGTTTCAATCTGTCTGACCTCATGTTCATCATTGACCTCTCCAGTCCCTCCCTCTGTGATGTAGAGCTCTGTGTAGATCTGGTTCAGAAGGGTTGGACTTCCTGCTTTAGCAATCCCCTCAAACACAGACTGGAACTTCTTCTTCAGACCAGATTTAAGTTGACGTTGACAAACTGGAGCAAAATATCCTAAATTAACACAATAACAAAAATCAGATATGAAAAAAATCATTGCTGAATTTGAATGCATCACTTCTGAAGATGTTTTTCATAAATGTGATTCCATCTCTTCAAATTTCAGTAAATGTCTGATTTATCCATCAGGTTAAATCTTTGTAGAAATCCTCTTACTGCTCTCCAGACGGTCAGCCAGCTCCTCCTGCTTCATCCTCCTCAGGAAGTTCAGTGTGATCTTCATCACTGCCTCTCTGTTGCTCCTCCTCTGCTTTTCATCATCACCTTCCAACACATCATCATCATCTCTCTGACTCTCTGAATGTTCTGGGTCATTTGGACTCAGAACTTTCTGGATCTTTTTCAGTTCTTTCTTCACAAAAGTGACAATATTGTCCTCCAACAGCTGGAACAGAAAAATAGATGAAGGAAACATCATGGAGCCAAACACCAGATGGATGTTGGACAGACTGACACTCCTCTGATGTACAAAGAGCAGTGTGAAGGTGACTTTGAACAGAACTCATGGAAAAGTAGTTCTTGTTCATGTACAGACCATAAATATGGAGTCCAGCTGTGTTTGTTGCTGCTGGGCAGACGGACCACTGGGAACCTCTGAGCTCTGCTCGTCCACTCTGTGGAGGAACCAGGAACAATTAGGAAGTCAGGAAATATTCATCCAGCAGTATTCACAGATGGAAACACCAAGAGTTTGACATTAAAATTCCATAAAGCAGAAAAACAGAGCATCACATAAAAATAATACAAAGAAGTTAGGAGGAAGATTAACTACAACATTGGAGACCAGTAACACGAGAAACACCCAGTAGACATTTCAAAAAGTTGGTTCTGATTGTGGACTTCTAACAGTCCACAGTGTCAGCAGATCTAATGCTGGTGGAGACAGTTTCCCAGAGCTTGGGGACAGTGGAAGTGAAGGCTCTGTCCACACAGGTCTTCAGGACAGTGTGGGACATCCATCAGGTTCTGATGACTAGATCTGAGGTGATGTGAACATGGAGAAGGTTTGAGATATGTGGGTGTGTGTCCATGTGGGGTCCTCTTTTTCTTTCAGCATTAATCTGTGTTTAATCAGACTTAGAGACTAATCCAAATATAAACCTAGAAATTAAATTGGTACAATAATGTTTTGTTATCATTCTTACACTAGTAGTTTTACTAAATTGTTTTTCATTTAAAGGTTTAGTGTTCTCACCCCAGAGAGGAGGAATTTGTTAAACTGTGTGAAAGACAAAACTTGATTTTTCCCTTAACCTTGAACATGTTTTCTGCAGCTGTTTCCCTTTCTACTGAAATACTCCTTACTTGTGAAACTGCCTGTGTGTAGAATGTAGTTTTCTGTGTTCCTCCTTCCTTGTTATCAGAATAGCCCTTTTCTGTTAAGATCACTCTCCCACATCCCATTCACTCCTTCCCTGTGTTAATAAAAACCAAGCGCTGCAGCAGAGTGTAGGAACGCACGATGAGCGGCTAGAAGAAGCAGTTTTCTGTGTCTTCCCTCTTTTGCAAAAGCTTGGTTGAAAACTAATAAACGTTGTTTGTGGTTCTCTTTTATGTAGGTCGAGAAAAAACCTATCAGAAATTTACTACTGCCTTTGTGTTTCTGTGTCAATATTAATATTTGATTAAATAAATGAGTCTGTTTCATTTGGAAAAATTAAGTTGATGCTAAACAGAAGAAAATGCAGATAAATATTTGTGGGTCAAAGGTCATGTCAACATGATAGTTTCTGTGTCTTGATTGAAAAGTGAGTTCATTATTTGGGTCATTTTTGTCCCCGTAATTCATCAGCAGTAATTGGGTGATTCTCTGAATTTGGTACATTTTGGCGTCTCAGATTACTTAAAAATATACCACAATAATTGTGTTTTTGATCATTGCATCTATTGAAGGACTCTTTAAACCTCCAGGAAAATATGTCTCCCCACCTTATTCATGAAATCCCAAACAGTATTAAGAATTTCTTTGTTACTTAGGTTGCTTTAAATTCAACCCCATAATGGGACAATTTCATTCCTCTATGAGTAAAACTCTAACATAATTAAACTAATTCTTCCAGTTCCTTTTAGATGACCTGTCCCTTGATTTTAATGTATATCTTATTTGATTCTGAATCATAATAATTAGACTGATAAGTAGAATTTGGCAACTTGATGTAAAAGCGCTTCTCATAAATCATAAAAATATACTTTAAAATAAACATTAAATCAGGCTTTTTATGTTTCTGAATCATTCTTTAAACTTTGCATACAGTCCAACAAATATTAGTATAATATTTGCTGTTATTATAAAAAAAATCATAATAATGTATCAAGTAACAGTTGAACCCATTGTAACAGTTGACCAGACTGTAACGGGGTTGAAGATTTTTACTAAAAGTTGCCATAAGTCCACATTAGCTGGGTTATGGAGCAACATATGATATGATGAAAACAAGAATTAATATGTTTCAAAGACCATTCTTTACTTTTTCCCAAACAACAATAATTATCATTTAGGTGCTTAAAGGTGTTGAAAGGTTGAGCTTGACAATGACGATGTTTGGATAAAAAATAATCAAATATCGGTAAGAAACTATATTAACACTTAAATCTCTTTACAGTGTGAGCAGGAAAAAACTTAAGTGATGTCACTTCCAGGATGCTGAGGAAATTGGACTGAACCATTATTTATAAAAAGGAGGGATTGGTCTGCTGTTACAGGGTTAAACAAAACTGGAGGGACATGATTAAAAAGTGATATTTTATAAATAATTCATATATTTTTCTCATATTTCTTTTATTTAGATTAAAGTATACCTAAAAATGTTTAAAATGGTACAAATAAGTTGCAGTTACTGGTTAGTTTCATTTGTTTTATATTCAGTGAAAAATTAACATTGGTCAGTGGGGACAGGCTCATTTGGCTGATCTCTACGCTTCAACAACCCATCAAATCTTTCAAAACATAATTTTTAATATATATTTGTATGTTATATTACCAAGACAGATGGATATTTCCATTACTTGATTTTTCTTTAAAAATGTTGGTTGAATTATGTGAAAATATTTGAGATAAACCTGTGAGACACAAAATGCACCAAATTCAGAGAATGACCCAGTTGCTTATGTATGGTGTCAGTTAGAGATCATCTGGTTCTGAAAGATATCCACATGAGATATTTTTTATCTTAACTGTGGAAATGGTTAATAATCCACTATGTTGGATGATGTTTGAACCACAGAGATGAAACTTTAATCATAAAATTAATTCATAAAAGCCTTTTTCTTTCAGCATTACTCTGTCTGGAAAATAAATTACATTTAGATTTAGAGAACAATCCAAATATCAATCTAGAAATTAAACTCACTTCTGCCTTTTGTGTTTGTGTGTTAAATTAATATTGGATGGTCATAATAACAGATATAAACTGAACAGTTACAGCAGTTAGAAACAGCTCACCTCTCTGATGGTGGAGATCCAGGAGATTTAAAGTGAATGATCTCATCCTTTGACCTGTCACTCTTAAAGGACACACAGCTGGGTTCTGGTTCTGGTTCTGGTTTGAGTCTCTGATGGATCCTGACAGAAACATGATGATTAAAACTTAATCAGCAAAGAGGAGCAGCAGCAGCTTCATCACCACGTCTGTTCTGGCCTGATATAGTGAACGCTGTGTGAAAAGGGCTGTGGACAGTTAGAGATGGTGACCTCACCTCTGACCTTTGCTCTGGCTCTCATCTTCCCCACACAGAGTGGTTTTAGAGGGAGGGACTCCCTCCTCTCTGTTCTCACACTGATCCATGCTGCTGAATTCACATCAGCTCACACACACTTTCTACCTTCACCTGCAGAGGAAACACACATCATTCATCTGCACATCAACTCTGATCATCCTTTACATCATTAGAGCTGGAAAAAGATCAGCTGCTCCTCCTCTGATTGGCTCTTCTTCTCTGCTTCATATCAGTGTCAGGTGAATGCAGTCAGACAGCAGAGAGGCAGAGGAAGCTGCCATCAGCTGCTGCACTTCTACTATCAGTCCACTAGATGGAGACATGGAGCAACATTTACATTCACTGATTCAACCTGAACAGGAAGTATTTTAGTTAGTTAATTAATAATCTCTACAACAAGTGTGACATGAACAAGTGGATTATCTGCTCTATCAAAGTTCAACTGTTTAATAATCTGACTGAATCAAAGACATTTTAAGAATAATATTTCGATTTGAAACAAAGCAGAAACGAAACTCTTTTGTTTGACATTAATGGTTGAGACTGGAGTTTGATTCCTGGAAATAAAATGATGAATGATTTTGTTTACAGAATAAAATAAAGAAACATCAAAGTGTTCATCATGTTTTTCTTCCAATTCATCAATAATTTAATAATCCTGTAGATTAGCTTTCAAACAGCAGAGATGAAACTTTGAGCTGAATTTAAAAGGGAACATTTTATCTAAATGTCATAGAACTGAAACAGGTAGAAAAGTTTCTGTAGATAAACTTCAAGTAGAAAACAAAACAGACTTACAGTTTGTTCAAACTGTCCAAATAGTTGAAGAAGAACATCTGAACAACAGACTGAGGCCCAACAGAACCGTAGGAGAACCAGACTAATGCCACACCTGTACAGATACACAACAGAACTGGACTTTTATCCGACCTGAACAACATGAGTTCAAAGTCAAAGTGTTATAAATGTTGCATAAGCGATTATATGACAGCTCACCTGGTTTGTAGTTTCTTCTTTCAGAGCAGCAGAACCAGGAAGTAGAAGGTCTGCAGTGAAATCAGAGGCAGGTTGATAAATCTTCATGAGACAGGAGAGAAGTTCTGATGAAAATGTTTCATGATGGAGTCATGAGGAGAAATGAGCCCAGAGAAAAGAACAGCTGGTTGCTTCCTGCTGCTGTAACTGGTCAGAATATAATTACAAGCAGAAAATAATCAGAAAAATTAAACTAAACTATAATTCTTAACATCACCACAGTACTGCAGCTAAAACCACACATTGTTCTAATGCAGATTATTCCTAAAGCTCCTATATAATCATTGATCATTATGTTAGTGTGGTGAGCAGAGTGAGGACAGTCTCTGTTTAAAACCAGGATCAGCTGAGGAGGTTCTGCTGATCCAGGTTGAAACCCTGATTTCATTTCAATCATCAACCTGAATTTAAAGTCAGAGTCAGATCAAGCAGGTTTTCTTGGAAAGCTGAAGAAAAAACCTTGATAGAGTTTTGATGGAACCACAGGTTCTAGGATGAGTCCTAGTTAAAGTCCTTATCGGAGAATAAGGCAGGTATTTACTAGAGTTTTGGTTTTTAAATTCAGGGTACCAAACCTTTAGAGAATCCTAAAGACGTTTATCAGAAATAAAGACCCTCTTAGAGGATTAAGAGGCAGAGCGACCACAAAGCTGATTGGTTTGATTCTGTGAAGACGTTTGCAGCCTAAAGAGGAAATCCCACCTATTCAGAAGATTTGGCCTGAGTGGTTCCAGGGTCTTTTCTCCTCCTCAGGGTGAATTGTTTCACTATATAGTAATGAAATAGTCTGAAAAAAGTCTGCATGGTGTGAATGAATGTATAAAAAGTGTCATTTTTCTTGCAGGTGGTTCATTGAAGCTGATCGTTCTGAAAGGAAGAGAAAGAGAATTAGAAGCAGAGGAAGTGAACTGAGGCAAAGAAATCAGAAACAAAGAGTTTAGTTCATCTGGAGAAACACGAGGAAAGTTTGGATGAAAGAGAGAGAACGAAGAGAAAGACAGAAAAATGATAAACAAATGGAAATGCTTCTATTACTGAACATAAATCTTTTGTCAATAAATTACAGGCCTTAATATGTTTTATGTTTTTGTGTGTTTGAATAAGCAAATGATTTTATTCCTTAAAAGGATGAATAATAAGTGACTAAAACAAAATAAACCAAATTGATTTCTATTTGCTTCTTTTTTTCCTCTATATGAGCCTTGCTGCGGTGCATCTGACCTCTGACCTCAACTCCTCAACCCTGTCCTCCCATGGACCAGATGATGTCCCTCTCACACCACCAGCTGATGAAAGTAGATCCAGTGGATCCAGTGGATCAAGAAGAACAGGAAGATGAAGAAAACCTTCATCACCTCCAGCCACTGAAGTGTCTGTTGATCCTGATTTTTATTTTTGACACCAGAGAACTGATGAAACATTTCCATTCAGGGGACGACTGTCAGGTCTCCTGTTGGACATTTGGACTGAAACTGTGTGTGACTGAGCTTTAACAACCTCCGCTGGTCTGCTGTCCAGTATCAGCGTAGAGAAAGAAAAGATAAACATGATTCAAAGCTGTGAGAGGAGAAGACACCACTCTGAACTGGTGATGCTTGTTTCATCTGTGGACAACATGGACATTGACTGAGGGACGATCTGGACCAGCCAGAGATCCAAGACCAGAACCAGTTGGACTGACAGGGAGCCGGAGGAGAGAGACGGGGAGGATTTCACTGCAGCGACGCCGACAGCAGGAGGGAGAGAGAGAAGAGAAAGGAGACATTTAAGATGAGTTACACACACACACACACACACACACACACACACACACTACGACGAAGACTGCTGGCTTACTAACCCTGTTCATATTTAGAAATTCTTTAGAGAGAAAAGAATGACTTCAATAGAGTTTTTATGCTCAATAAATAGAGAAACTCTTTCAATTGTTCCTGTTAATTCTAAGTCCTGAACAGAAGGACCAACACTAATGACCCTCTAAGGGTCCATGAACCATAGATTGAGAAACTGTGAAGGGAAACTGCAATCACTTTAGTTCTGCAATGAACTAACAAAATTATGCCATTGAATTATAGCAAGTAAAACAGATAGAGAACATTCTAAACAAAAAATGGTTTGAAATAAATGTTTTAAAATCAATAAATAAAAAACTGAATAGTTTTAGACAAAGACAGTAAATTTAATGTTGAATAGGAATAAAGTCAAAGTTTCTCCTGGATTCTAAATGTTTTGAAAACTTCTGACACTCAGATGGTTGAGATTTATTTTGTTCTCCTTTTTGAAGATCTAAGCTGTAGTTAGATATTAGTATGGGAATAAACAAAACATCTTTCAGGGTTAAGAATTAGAGATCATTAATACTGCAGTGTTTAGAACATGTTGGTATACCATATAATATTTGTTGTATTGAAATTCAATAGAAGGAAATTCTTATAAAATAAAACTGTGATACATTTGAACTAAGAGGTTAAAAAGACTTTTTGTTTTCCTGGAAATATTTGTTATAACAAAACCTAAAATTAGTGAAGCTTCAGCAGAAACTTGATCAATTTGTTGCTGTGATCCTAAATTATATTGAGATTTCTTGTTTGACTGTGAACACATAACTTAAAACAGGATCCTGTAGATTAGAGTTCAATTCAAACATTAAAATATGTTAAAAGGAGGAAAATTAGAGAATCTTGAAGCTTCAGTAAATTTGATAATTAGAATTTGATAAAATAGACAAAATGAGGACTGACTGGAAATTATTGACTGTGATGAAAATTTAACTGATTCCAAATTCTGACTGTTTGTCTGTTTCATGTTGGATGTTTGTGTGTTTAGTGTTTGATAAATATTGTTTACTAAACTAAAATTAGTTAGAGTTTGATGAAGCAACTTAAGTTTCTAAAGGAAAATTGCATGAGATGATCTGAGATCTTAGTTTGTCTTCAGGATGGAAATTTTTATTTTTATACTTTGACAACCAAAATTATATTTTGCTCTGTTAATTCTAACAGTGTAAGGAGGAAGTAGGACTGCCTACAGTCGACCTTTGAACTGTCTGAGACTGACCCCTCCTAGCTCCTCCCACCTACTGGATTTGTTCCCGCCTTCAGTTTCCATAGCAACGCTCCCTTTGAGTTTCACAGAGTTTAGGAAGAAAGAAAAAACCTGCCATGTTTGATAGAATGAATGGATGTTTATATAATAACTGAGCATGAAATTATATAGTTAGTATTTACATATTAAAGATTAATAAAACAGTTTAAATGGTTTTTAAGTATTTTCTTTACTTTGTAGAATAATAAGGGATTTATTTGTATAAATAACTTTTCATAATGACATATAACACATTTAAGAAAATAATGCAACATTTTAGCAGCTTTAGATTCCATTCCTTCCTCTTTACTTAAAAAACAAAACAATCAAACTCAAAGCTTCTGAAACTCTTTAAATTCTTTCTTTGGGAATTACTTAATGGAAATAGCTAATGGCTTCTGTTATGAAATAATGCACAATATAATGTATCAGATTGTAAGCGAAAAACGAGCCAAATTTCCAACTGCCAAAATGCAGAGCATAACTGACACCAACTGCCGCTCCGCTAGAGTGAGAAATGAAGAGAATTTTTGAGCCCAAAATAATTTTGAAATCGCCCTCATGCCCACAAATATCGCACGATTGGTATCAAACTCGGTCCTGACATTGATACGCATGCCTGCTCCGGTAAAATGTTTTCGAAATTTCTCTAGGGCTTACGGTTTTCTGTCACGGTGCTTCAGAGCAAAGTCATGCGACAGGATTTTCTGTCGCTCTCTCAGTCTCTCTCCCATGTATTTTCATATATTTCTCAAAAATTTCAGATCTGGCCACACCATGTCTTTCTCTTATCGCTGTTAATACTGTGAGTGACGTAGAGATATGAATTGCGGGACTATCGGAGACGACAAACAGCCCTCTCATACGCTTCAAACGCTTTTCGAATATGTATTACGGTTCCCGAACGGGAAGGAGATGTTCCGAATGCTTTTTTAGTTCAAACTGGCTGGCTCAAACAGAGAATTGTTTCCACCTGCATGTCTCACTCACAGCTGACAGTTGGCAGAGAGAATTATTTACCATAGCAACGGAACTCAGGAGGCCATTGGCTGCTGGTTAGGACTACAAATACGCATCACTGTAGTTCTAACTATAGTGGAAGACTCAGTTGAAACAGATCAGGACTGAACTGGCCTTTACAACTAATTGCTGCTATGGGCTGTATTTAACTGATTTTGCTCAGTCACCATTACACATGGGATTAGTTTGGAAAATTAAAATGAAGCATACTGAAAATTTCAAAATAAAAGCCTTGAATATTTTTACATCATGTAATTGCTCTTTTTGGCTTTATGTGACTTTTTTATCCAAAGCACTGATACACATGGGATTAGTTTGGCCTTTTGAAATGAAGTTTAACAAAAATTTCAAAATAAAATTCTTGCCAATTTTTACATGAGATTATTGCTCTTTTGAGCATTATATAACGGATTTTATCCAATCACTGTTATACATGGGATTAGTTTGCACCTGGGAAATAAAGCTTAACAAAAATTTCAAAATAAAAGCCTTGAGAAATTTTACATTAGATAATTGCTCTTTTGAGCATTATATAACTGATTTAACCCAATGACTATTAGACATGGGATTAGTTTGGACCTTTGAAATTAAGCTTAACAGAAATTTCCAAATAAAAGCCTCAATATGCCCCTGAGGTTAGTGCACTGCCACAGGCGGTGCAATAATATTATTCTGCATTATCTTTTTCTCTCAAAAAATGCTCATTAGCATTTTAGCTTAAATAAGCTATTAGCTATTTCTTTGACTTATTAGCCATGTTTAGTATACTGAATGGACTAAGTCAATTATAGAAAACATCCTAGTGATGTCCCACATGCTACAGACAGCAATCATGCTAACATTAGCATTTTTGCTAATTTTAGCTGATACACTTACTTTATCATACTGAATGGTGCAAGTGAATGTTAGTAAACATTCTTGTGAATCTCCTCATATGATTGCAGCGTTCTTTAGCATTGATGATAATTTCTAGCATCAGAACGCTGGGTCCAAACCGACGGGCACACTTTGGCAGGACCCGGTTAAATTTCTTCAGGAATTTCCTAGTTGGGGCCTGCCCATAGCAATGCATAAGGAGAGCAGTACTGACTTGCTTCGCAAGTCAGTACTGCTCTCCTTATGCATTGCATGGCAGGCACCTATTATTCTACACCCAATAGAACGTCTCTTTATATCTTTATTTTTCTTCCATCACCGTTAATGCGGCTCGTACCGCTGCGTGCACCCCCACAAAAGTGGTATCAAAACGTGCGGCTCGATGCCGAGAAGGGAGCTATTACTTTTATTGGGAATTGGACTTACGATGGCGACGTAAAAAGCAAAAAACGAGAAAAATTTCCAACTGCCGAAACGCAGAGCATAACTGACACCAACTGCCGCTCCTTTAGAGTGAGAAATGAAGAGAATTTTTTAGCCCAAAACAATTTTGAAATTGCCATAGGCGGTGCAATAATATTAGCATGCATTATATTATTCTCTCAGGTTAGGGAACTGCCTTGCACAGCAAGGCAGTTCATTAGCATTAGCCTTTTACCTTAAATAAGCTATTAGCTATTTTCTTACTTATTAGCCATGTTTAATATACTGAGTGGAGTAATTCAATTACAGACAACATTCTAATGATATCCCACATGCTATTGACAGCATTTAGAGAAAGATATGTTCAGCCTGCTTTGATCAGAAAAACGAACTGCTTCAAACAGTTAGAATTCTGTCTCTCCCTCTCTGTCTCACTCACATGACAGCTGAGCTGCTCTTTAGAACTACAATGACTGAATGTCAGAACTACAACATGGTGGAACTGTCAGTTACTACAGAGGAGGACTGAGCTGGCCTATAGAACTACTTGTGTTTTGGGCTTTTTATAACTGATTTTATCCAACCATTGTTACACATGGGATTAGTGCAGCAGTTTAAAATGAAGCTTACGGAAAATTTCAACCAAAGCACTGATACACATGGGATTAGTCTGGCCCTTTGAAGTCCATAATGAAGCAAGTCTGAAACGGAAAGCTCTGCCTGACAGAGAAACACATGACTTTTGTACAAAGGGATAAGGGATCCAAAGCATGGGAATCAGACTGGTTCCCATGCAGCTGGGAAAAATAACGTCCAACCTTGTGTATGTAGCCCAAACAGCTTTAACTTGGTGGGAATATACAGAACTTAGAATAAACATATAGCAATACAACTAGCAGGTGTAACCTAACTGTAATTTTCCCACATCATTTCCCCCCTTTTGATTATAAGTAAATATGTAATATTTAATATTAATCATCATTTCCCTCCAAGGTTAAAAGATACAACATAAAACTATCCTGGAAGATGTAAGAAAAGGAAAAAAAAAAAGAAAATCAAAACAAAAACAATAAAAAAAATAAAAAACAAAAAAAAACAAACACATATACACAAGATACGAAAAACCTACCGGCATACACCAACTCAACCCTGCAACAACATCACTGTGTGAGGTAGGAAAACTTATCTTGCAACCCCTCCTTGCCAGGGAGACGGTTCTGTATATGTGCCAACCATGATAAACATGGAGACATCACACCAACGATTGAAGATACGATAAAAATCACGAATAACTATTGTAATAAAAAAGAGACACAGAGAGAGAGAGAGAGAAAGAGACAGAGAGAGAGAGACACAGAGGTTTAAAATTCCTTTATTTTACATTCCTAATGTCAAAACCACAATAAAAAAAACACAAGCAAATCAAAAGGAAATTATCAACTCAACAGAAAAGGAAAAACTAAAAACTCTTCATCCAATGTACATAGCACATCCTTAATACCCCATTTGCACAGAAAACCCTCCATGTCTTTTGTTAACTTAAAAAACTCAAATTCTACAAGAATCCGAGCAACCAACAATCTCTTAAACAATACACATGCGTCATCCGTTTGCTGACTGTTCTTTTTGTTCCTCCTTGATAGCCATATTGCCAATTTCGCAGTTCCTGAAAGAAAATTCAAAAGAATGTGAATGGACGTCTTTCTCACACAATACAGCAGGCCATAAATAAAAATACAAGTTGAAAACAATTCCCCAAAACCATCAAACAACTGACTTAAAAGATCAAACAGAGACTTCAACCTCACACACTCGACAAATAAATGAAACAATGTTTCGTCTTGAGAACAAAAACAACAAGAAACACTAATGCCAGGATCAAGGTGTGCCAGATACCTGTTCGTAGCTATGGCCCCATGCACAATCCTCCACTCTAGGTCACCCACCCGTTTTTCAACAGGGGGTTTGTACAGGGACCACCAACAGCCTCCCGTGGTAGAGCCGGAGTCAAAAAACTCAGTCCACTTCGACACCTTCACTCCCGCCAGAGAGCGTAAATTCAGAACCTTCACACAAGTACAATACAAAGCCTTCTTTTCCAGATTTTCAAAACGCCCCAACGGGGTGTCTCGGATAGACAACAATAAACTTGTATCATTCTGCCACTGATCTGCCGCAGGAGAGACGATCAGGGAAGGAAAAACTGTACTCACATTCATCATCCCATTGGTCAGACAGAGTACCGTTAACAGCAAACGCTCTAATAAACTCTGGCAAGGACGCACACGCCTCGTCTTTCAACTTTGAAACAAGTCTGGTAGACCTTATGTTCAACCTCTCCATTAAAACGTCCACAGACAGCTTCAATAAATGTCCCAACTTCACACAACCCACTTCTATCATCCTAGATTGTAGCGTAACGGATGAGAGGAGTTGTGACGAGAGAAAAACGTTTTCAAACAAAGGCTCTTCAAAAAGCCACATCCCAGGTGATATTTGAGTCTCTCTCTCAAACGTGAGAGTCTTCCACGCGTTTATCACTGATTGATAAAAAGGAGTAAGTCCAGTCAAGTCCACAGATCCTTGCTTCAGTAAGAAAAGATGTTTATCGTACCCCATCTTCCTGCTTTCTGTAGCAAAAGACGTGCCGTATCCAGCCATGGCGTTCTAACTCCATACAGCATCTTCTGCAAACTTTGCAGCCTGAAGGCCGCAATCCGTGATGCGATGTCTATGAGTCCTTATTCTCCTTCTTCCACGGGTAGATACAAAGCCACAGCCCTCACCCAATGGCATCCGGACCAGAAAAAATCCACTATAGTCCTTTGGAGTCTTTGTATAAGAGAGGCTGGCGGTGTCAACACAGTCAATTTATGCCAAAGGGCCGAAGCAACCAAGTTATTGACCACCAACACGCTTCCCCTATAGGATAACTGAGGTAGCAGCCATTTCCATTTAGATAATCTGACACACACTCTCTCCATGACACCCTCCCAATTTTTATTCAAAGCAGTCTCTGTTCCCCAAAAAACCCCCAAAAACTTAAAACCCTGATCCACCCAGTGCATATTCCCAGGCAATATAGGGAGAGTTTTATTTTCCCATAAACCAACTTTAACTGCAGAACTCTTCTTCCAGTTAACTATAGCCGAAGAAGCTTTCTCATATAACTCTAAACAACACTGAAGACTCAAAATATCATTCTGATCCCGAATAAAAATATTTATATCATCGGCATAAGCAGAGACTACTAAACCTGAACTATGTGACAAACCTGGAAGAACAAGACCATTAAGAGTAAAACGAAGCCTATGCAAAAAAGGTTAAACTATAATAGAGTACAGTTGACCAGATATTGGACAACCTTGTCTAATCCCCCGTTGAAGTTTCACAGGACGACTTAAACCACCCACCACTTTAACAACACAAGCTGCTTCATTGTATAATAACCCCTCCAAAAAACCCTCACCGAAACCAAACGCTCTTAAAGTAGAAAAAAGAAAAACATGATCTACCCTATCAAAAGCTTTTTCCTGATCCAATGAAATAATTCCTACATCAGTTCCATATATTCTACAAATATCAAACAAGTCTCTCAAAAGAAAAAGATTATCCTTAATTGATCTGTCAGGTACACAATATGATTGATCTTTATGTATAATAAATTCAAGAACATTTTTCAGTCTGTTGGAAAGCACTTTAGAAAATAATTTGTAGTCCACAGACTGGCCTCCAGTTCTTCAATAAAGTCAAATCTCCTTTTTTTGGAATCAAGGAAAGAACAGCTTTCCGACAGGATGACGGCAAAAAACCCGTTGACACGCACTCTTGTAGCACCTCCCACAAGTCTTCCCCCAGCAACCTCCAGAAATGTTTATAAAAATCCGCAGGTAAACCATCTATTCCTGGACTCTTTCCAGAACCCATTTGTCCGACTGCAGCCGTCAGTTCCTCCATCGAGACTCCAACATCCAGAATTTCCCGATCCGTAGCGGCAAGTTGCGGGAGACCATCCAACAAAGTTTCCATGGATCCTCCGTCACATGTCTGTTTCTTGTACAGGTCACCGTAAAAAGCCATGGCGTGTTCTTTCATAGCACAAGGATCAGCAGTCAGCGTTCCATCAGCAAGTTGGAGGCAACTCCTCTCCAAATTAAAGAAGGAAGATGTAGGGGCATCCATCTCTGTCACTGAAATAAACCGTGATCGAATCAAAGCCCCTTTAGCCCTTTCATTTAACTGACAACTTAACTGATCCCTCTTAACCCTCAGCTGACTATCCGCATTATGAGACACATTGGTTTCCAACACTTTTATCTCATTTTCTAATTTCTGAATCACTTTTTTAATTTTTGATGTAGAATAACTTGTATATTGTTGACAAAAAACTCTTATCTGAGCCTTCCCAACCTCCCACCACTCGGTTAATGACATAAATTCTAACTTTCTCATTTTCCAAATATACCAGAAGTCACTAAACTTTTGACAAAAGAGATTATCTTTAAGTAATTTCGTATTAAAATGCCAATGCGATTTACATCTAATGTTACTCAAGCAAAGAAAATCTAGATAGACTAGATGATGATCAGAAAAACCAACCGGAGAAATAAAACAATTCAACAATCTATTTCTATCCGTATCTAAAATATAAAAGCGATCCAAACGAGCCCCACACACTATCCCGTCCGTCATTTTCACCCAGGTGTGCCGTATATCCTGGGGGTGTTTGGTCCTCCAAGCATCAACTAAACCCACCTCTACCATCATCTCAATTAATCTAGAAGACGATGGAGGATGAGGTTCTTCCCCTGTTCTATCATTTAAAAAACTCGTTGTACAGTTCCAGTCTCCCCCCAACACCACACACTCATTTTGATTAGACTGCTGCAGAAAACTATGAATAACTTTAAAAATTTTAAGCCTTTGATCCCCTTGATTTGGTGTATAAACATTCATAAAACAGAAAAGGTTTTTTTTTATTTCCACTCTAATCACCAGGACCCTTCCTGGAACTAACTCAGAATGAGAAATAACATTAATGTCCAAAGCTGGTGAGAATAAAACTGCTACACCAGCAGATAATCTTGTGCCATGAGACAAAAAATATTTCCCTTTCCAACTCAGCCCCCACTCCACCTCATTGTCATGGTCTGTATGTGTCTCTTGTAAAAAAAACAACATCAAGTTTCTTTTGCCTAATCATCTCCAAAACAACCATCTTTTTAAGTGGATCCCTCCCACCATTGATATTTAAAGTCCCCACCCTGATATTACTCATACAAATAGAAAAGAGAGGCAGATCAGACAGAAACAGTAGAAAGAAAAACACCCAGTGCACTTTAATTATTATCTTATCTCTGAATCTTCAGTCGCTTTAAACCTTTCGCTTTTTTTGCTGACACCTGTCAGGTGTTTTTTTAACCGGAAACGTTTCTTTTCATCTAACATTTCAAACCCAACCACTTTCCGAACCATTAATACACTCTTGATAAATTTTTCTGCATCAGGAAAATAGTCAAGGACCTTAACTTGTTTTCCAAATGTTTCATCCAAAAATTCATTAATTTCCTCCAGAGTGTACAAATCGCCACTAGATGTTTGTGAATCTGCGATTGAGACACTGTCTGAGTCGCTGTCGTACTCCATGTCTTCTACCTGTGCAGGTGGTGCAGCAGACTGGACCCCTGCAGCGCCACCCTCAGGCAACGCTACAGCCTCTGCAACAACACAACCAACCATCTGATCTGTTTCTACCTCCAGATTACTCCCCTCTGAGGAGTCCTTGGGAACACCGGTTCCAGTTTTTTCAGTATCCTCCTGTACAATATGTTTATTCAAACCACTGCTTCCCTCTCCTGCATCAACGCTAGCGGGCGGAGGAAACGCCCTGCCCTCAGCGGGCGGAGGAGCCCTGACCACCCGCGACTCCTCTGCACTTCTGCTCACTTCAACCTGAGCTTCCTGATTTTTATGCAGGCAAGAAGCCCGCTTATGTCCAACATCCCCACACTCCAAGCATTTCATACTCCCAGAACTTGCATAAACCATATAAGATCCTTCTTCATATTTCACTCTGAAAGAAACTTTTAGCGTCTGTGTAGCAGAGTTTAAGAACATAAAAACCTGCCTCCTGAAAGACTGAACGTGTTTCAGCTTATCATGTTTACATCCCAAACCAACAGTTTTAAAACCACTCGCCAGTTTCCCAAAGCGCTGGAGCTCCTTCTCCAACAAAACATTAGGAATGAACGGCGGCACGCCCGAGACAATAACCCGGGTGGAGGGCACCGCAAGCGGCGACACCTGCAGGTACTCCCCGCCTATCGTCACCCCGCTGACAATCAACTGGTTCACAAAGCGCCCTTCTCTTAAAAATATCACTACTCCCTTATTCATTCTGGAAGCATAAATTAAATTGCTGTGACCAGCTAGATCACCAACTGTCAACAGAACAGTTTCAACTGGGATTGTCGGATCAGGTTGGACCCGAATCCCATTTCTCAAAGAGAGGGGCGGCGGCTCTGGAGACGCCATCCCCACAAACAAACAGCGCTACAAGCACTGAAAACCAAAAACCAGAACCAGAACCCAAGACTTAGAACCAAAGCAAGTAAAGAATATTAGAAAGCAACAAATACATGAAAGAAAAAGGTCAAAAAAGAAAAACGATTGAGACACTTTCACTCTCCCAAACTCACCACCCGCAGACTCACCACCACCACTCCCAGAGAGAGGAAGAGAGAAAGAGAGAGAGAGCTGTGACTGCGAGGGAGAAGACGAGACTTTATGATCAAAACTGGAAGCAAAAATATGGTGTTAAATTCATATATATATATAAATTCTTCCTCTCATATTATGATCATGTAAATTTTCTTCATATCGAAGAAAACAAAAATAGATATAACTACTGTATTGATGAGCATCCAGTTGAAGAGGTGTGAATTATGATAATTAAAATATGCACTACATGAAATAAATTGGCTGTTTCATATTTTAACTACAGGGAAAATTCAAGAAAATGATTAAAAACCACTGAAAATGGGCGTGCCGTGGTGGCGTAGCGGTTAGCGCGACCCATATTTGGAGGCCTTCAGTCCTCGACGCGGCCGTCGCGGGTTCGACTGCCGGACCCGACGACATTTGCCGCATGTCTTCCATATAATCATATAAAGGACACTAGAGCCCACAAAATACCCCCTGGAGGGGTAAAAAAATCCCCACTAAAAATAATAAGATGTGCTATTTTATTAAATACAAATGCAAACAACACGTTCTAAATGTTAACCACATCAACAGTTATTTAATGAACAATATGTCAACAATATTTTTACATGTATTTACTATGCTTTTGTGATTTTATTGGATCAACTTTGTTATACATTTCTTAATATGCAATCAAAGAGATGGTTTGTTAACAGGCTTCAGTTCCTCCGCAAGAAAAAAATGTAAAAAAACAAACACAAATTTAAGATTTTCTTGAACGATGTATTTTGTCAGCAGAGCAGCTCAGAACTCTGGAGCCACTTGCTGCAGCAGCTCAAGGCCTGCGATGGCAAAGATGGCTGTTGCCTTTTGCCCCGCCCCCTTCTATCCTGCTTTTGTGCGTTTTTCTTTCCCATAAAACCTTTAAAAATGAACATTTCACACATTTCTTGTGCGTGTGGTCCATCAGTGGATATGTGAGGTAAGATTTGGGGTGAAATTCACCTTTAAATGTGTGCAGAAAGCGTCATCTACAGCTGGTGTGTGTAATAAGGGCTGTGATGCTCTGATATGCCAAAAGGAGCATAAAATTGATTAAAGTGTGTTTTTTTCTCACCAAAGCATAAAACACAGCTATATTACATTAAAGTGGGGCTTTTACAAAGTCCTTGGATAGTTATTTTTATTGAAAAGTTGATTTGAGAGCGTTGCTTCTGAATATTCAAATTGTAAGTAACGCGCAATCAAATCATTGTCAAATCATTGAGTTCTAGGGGTTTTAAATAGTAGGCATGGAGGAAGAAAATCTCAAACTATTATCTCCCCAGCTTTATTACAATATTGTTGTATGCTCTGATCCCGCTGGAACACACCAGACTTGTTGTTTTTGGAAACTTTTATAGAAATTTCGTTCTTGGCCATTTTCCTGAGGCAGAACAGAACGTTGTGGAGATCCAAAGGTCTTCTCCAGGGATCCTCTAATCATCTCAGCCATCATGTCTGGTGAGTTAATTTTCTATTTGAAGATTCTCATTTTTTGGCTTTTGTCCTGTTAGAAAGAAAAGAAAAGAAATGCTAATGTTGGTTTTAGAAATAGATGTTTTGTGAGTGAAAGTAAGGACTTGTTGGAGTGAGGAGAAAACGTGGATGACTGTTTTTCCTTCTAGATGTTCACTTTTAAGCACGTTTACAATAATTCCTGAATGTGAAAACATCTTTTTTCAGCCTTCTTTGGGGAGTGTTATATTTAATTGCCACCTGCCTGTGAAGCTGAATGTGTCCTGCGGACTTTCAGCTCCTGAAGCTTAACCGACCTTTATGAATTTTATAGAACGTTTTAGTTCACCCTGAGCGTTTCGTTGACGCACTCCAGGACACGCAGATGAGAGTTTTTTTGCACATATTTTTGATCGAGGTGATTTGCCAGTGGAGATTTAAGACTTCGGCGCTCTGCCCGAACTGCTTGTGCGTAACAGGGCGTTTGAGTGGGATGTGTCTGCGTGTCATTTTAGCCCACTATTTCCCCACGTTTAAAACAAATCAAAGAGAAGCATTTAACTATATGAATATTTATCAGAGGAGGTTTTGAACCCGAGCCTTTCGTGTTTTATCAAATTTCTTCACCAATCCATTAATTTGCGCCTTTGGGGCCAAATTACGTGCCGCATATGCACCAGGTTCTTTAACGTTTTCTAAGCCTCATTATTATTTTGTTTGTTGTTTTAGAAATCTTGTAAATGATCTCTTGAGCAAACGTCGCCGATTTATACTGCCATGCAGTCAAAGAAAGGGTAATGGGGCATTTAAATAAAATAAGTGATTCTGGAGAAGAGTTGATTGGGAGTTTGAATTGTAAACAACTTCGACATGAAATAGCTGAAACGTTTTTTCCACAACACAACATCTGATCATCATGAAACTAAAGAAAATTCCTGAGTATTTTTTGTCGACACACACCCAATGCGTTCATGTGCTTTTAAACTTCTGCGGAGCACGACTAAACATTTATAGTATTATTTTTAAGTTTCTTGGTCTGATCGCTTTATTAACCGTTTCCAAAGCCTTTTTAAGATCAGTTAAACAAATTAACAACATGATTTAACTGTAATAAATGTGTTATTATGTCCATCCCGCAAGCGATTTTCGTAAAAATAAGTACTTACTGTGGCGGTATTTTGTGCCGATTTACATTCCTTTCTTTTCTTCCTGATCTGCGCGGAGTGGGGATTCAACAGATCAGAAAAGCGCCGCAGCCTGAGACTCAGCAGAGGGGCGTTTGAGGAAACACCGAGAACCCAGAAAGGATTCTGTGGCCAAGCACGCATGGAGCGGGACAAATGGGCTTTCCGCAGAGAAAACTTTCAAAAATACAAATAATTTAAAAATGTACTTCCAAACAATTATTATTATTATAGAACGGAATAAAAGATGAAACAACACGGGGATTTTAATTTACTTTATTTAATGGCTGTGAGCGTTTAGATGTTTAATCTCAGAAACTGCTTCCTCTCCTCGGAGGTTGCTGAGCGGTGGACGGCAGTTCTGTGTGCAGATGTGTGTTTGTGAGACAGAGAGTGTTTGGTCAACAGGTCTGACTCGTTCCGGTGGTTTTTCTGTGCAGAAAAGCAACGTGTGTACCAGGGCGTCCGGGTGAAGATCACGGTCAAAGAGCTGCTGCAGAGGCACAGAGCAAAGGAGGCCAGCAGGAAACCCCAACCGGTAAACACCACAAAAACACACCTACACACACACACACCCACACGCCCCCCTCCACCCCCACCCACACACACCTGCCATTCTTCTGCTGCCCCTCCAGGAACCTGGCCCAGTGAATCACCAACTGCCCTTGGGCAATAAGCAAATTTGGAAAATGTTTAACTGTCATGATTTAGGTGGTGAGGCAGAGGCAGCAGACCCAGGGTAAGATGAATAAGATGGTTTAATAACGAAAGTAGTCCAAAAATCCAAAAACATACAAAGTCCAAAAGACCAGGTAGCACAAAAGGAGCGCAGGGCAAATGCTCACAACTGGTGACACTGGCAGACTAGGCAAACACCACGAGGACCCGACAAGGAACAAAGAACACAGGTGGGGTTAAATACACAAAGGGTAATCAAAGAGACAAGAAACACCTGGAAACAATCAAGGGGAGACAGGACAACGCGGAGACTCAGGGAGACAGAAACTCAAAATAAACACAGATAAGGGACAGATCCCGACATTAACAGTAAGAAATATTGTCACCTTCCTAGAAAAAAGTGATTCTATTTTTTTTTTGTTAAAAAAAAAATTTGATATTTATTTATTTATTGCAAAAGAAATGAAATCACCACATCTTTTTTTTTGCCAAAAGAGGATTTAGGGGGAAAACTAACTAAATAAAGACCATTATTTAAGGAAGGTGACGATATGTACAGTAAACCTGTACAAAACTCTAACTGTCCATTTCCTCTTCCTCGATATGATCCAACCATCCTCCTGCTGGATGGCTGTTTTTGCAGGTTTACTTGGAGCAAAAGGAACTTTGTCCATCCGTGCCCCAAAGTAAGTGAAACATCAAAGTTCAGAACATTTTAAAGCTGCATTCATTTTACTGTTTTCAGTCAATCTCTATCAAATCTGAAGTCATGTGTCTGCCCTGCCTACATGCCGCAGTTATGCGATCCGCAGCTTGATCTCAGATCCTGGGCAGCGCGCTGCATGCCCCGGTGCTGACAGGCAGGAACCTGCCCTGACCCGCACTGACCCCGCGGAGCGCAGCTCTTAGATGAAAGCAGGGCTTATCGGAATGCAGCTGCTGTAAATTATTGTCAGCTCTAAGCCTTAGCGCTCCAGAGTGTCAGTTGCTGCTGTCGCCATGACATCACGGAGTTGAATTAGTGTTAGAGCGCAGACAGCACGCTGCGGTCTGAATAGAGGAAGACAGAGCAGCTGCTTCTGCGTCAGCATGCCGCATTGTCTCATGTTATTGCTGATTAATCTGCAGTTTATAGCACTAATCTAATTTTTAAAAAATCTGATCTCATTAGGTCGTTACGAGGACCCTCCTCCTGCCGCCCCTCAGGCGCAGCTGCGCGCGCCCTGCCTCCCTGTCATTAAGAGCTCGTGCAGCCTGCACATGCAGGCGAGCGCGTTCTGCGACCCCCAGCAGCAGCAGCAGCAGTTCGGGGACTTGATGTTGCCCAGCAACGACTGCAGTTTCAGTTCCAGAGGAGCCATGGACTACAACTCCCTGCCTCCTCTGCCCACATCCTCCCCGCTGCCCTGGAGTCACGCGATCTCCTCAGACGTGGACTACTACGGCCAAGGGATGGTGAGTCTTCAAGTCTTCCTCCATGAAAAGCATCTCTTCAATTTTTACCAAATCCAAAGTTAAAAGGCGTCACTTTTATTTTTATTTACAACTTTTGTGTGACTCCACATTTCATATGTCAGTTTATCGCAAAATTAAGGAGAGAATACGACCATCCAAGAATCAAGTAAGAATTAGTCTGTTCAGTTATTAGAAACTTTCAGTAAATTACTTCAGTATATTGTTGCAATCACAGAATAAAAAGACACATTTTAGACAATCAAATGTGACTCAGTGTGCTTAAAAGACAAAGAAGCACGCTAACAAAACAACAACCAAAATTGCTAAATTACTTGAAGAAAATGCTAACATTAATCATAAAACTAAAATGAAAAAAAAACACATTAAACATATATAAAATCTTATTATAATTATGTTAGTTAGAATGCGGGCTGCACAGTGGTGCAGTTGGTAGCACTGTTGCTAGCAGCAAGAAGGTCCTGGGTTTGATTCCCGACCCAGGGTCTTTCTTCATGGAGTCTGCATTCCCTGTGCATGGTGGTTTCTCTCCGGGTTCTCCGGGTTCTCCGGGTTCCTCCCACAGTCCAAAAACAAGACTGTCAGGTTAATTGGTTTTGCTAAATTCTTCCTAGGTGAGAGTGTGTGCATGATTGTTTGTCCTGTCTGTCTCTGTGTTGTCCTGAGACAGACTGGAGACCTGTCCAGGTGACCCCGCCTCTCACCCGGAACGTTAGCTGGAGATAGGCACCAGGACCTGCTGACCCCACTAGGGACAAGGGTGTTAGAAAATGGATGATTAGATTGCCATTTGTTATTTTAATATGTTGGAAATAAATCTTTGTTTCTACATTTTTGGCCTCTAATTTTAGTCAAACTAAGATTCAGCCCAAATATACCACAACAAACCACTTTACAATTACACTTTATGAGACATTTTCATGCAGGCATTTTCTGATAGAATAAAAACCAGAACAGAAATATCCTTTACTGTCCCACTGTGGGACCGGCTGCAAGTTGAAGACAAACACAGAGTCACGCAGAGATAAAAATCTGTGAAAATAAGAAGTGAGACTGTACAGTAAATATAAAGAAACATGATACTCTGCTCTTATTAAAAATAACAGACTCATGGGTGGGGCAGTGGTAAAGCGTGATTAAACAGGGGCCTCAGTTCTTGATGTTGCTGCCACAGGTTTGAGTCCTGGTGCAATGACTTCCATGTCTTCACCGTCTCTCATGACCCACTTTCCTGTCTGACAATTGTCAAATGAAGATCATTAGAGCCATGAAAACCTTTACAAAATAACATACTCAGAGTAAAAGAGAAGTGCATCTGAGGAAGACAAATGTAGGAAAAAATCTTGACTCTTTCACTTTTTAACCATATTTCAGACATTGTTAAAAGTAAAAGTATAAATTTTATCTCCAATAATTAACACAATTTACAATAAACTGTAAGTAAAGGCTGCGCTGACTGCAGGGTGATTTTCACACTAATCTGTGGTGTGACCAAACATTTTCTGAGCCAGACTTGGCTCAAGCAGAGTTAAATTCTCACTGTGTCCTGTTTCCATGACAACTTCTACTCAGACTAACGCTCTACGTCTGCTGGTCGTTCCCTCCCCTCTTCCAGGCGGCCTGCTCCTCGTCAGAGTCCCTGACACTCTACACCCCCCTGGATCCCAACAACTACTCCCCTCAGGACTCCTTTTCCTCTTCCTCCTCGTCTTGCTATCACTCACCCACCAGGATGGAGTCCAGCTTCCACGGCTCCCTCTCAAAACGCTACCCCTATCAGTACTGCAACCCCCATCAGGACAATGTGGCAGAATGCTGGCCGGCCCAGCTGGAGAGCACCCCCCTCGATGAGTACCCCCCCTACCACCTCCCCACAGACTATCCCTACATCCAGCCTGTGGAGGAGAGCTACTTCAGGAAGGATTTCCCTCTGGGCTCTGAAATGTGTTACAATATTCTATGATGAGGAGTTCCAGCAGTATTACATTGTATCCTGTCTGTACACTGCAAAAACACAAAATCTTACCAAGTATTTTTGTTCTAGTATCGATTGCAGATATCCTAGTATACTTGCAATAAGACAAAACCAACTTAAAATGAACTTTTCAGCAAAAATATGATTGTTTCAAGTCAATAATTTCTTAATGTTGATAAAAAGTACTAGTTCCATTGGCAGATTATTTAACTTATAACATGACATTTTTCCATGTTATAAGTGAAACCAGTTACCAGTGGAACTAGTATTTTTTATCAATATTAAGAAATTATTTACTTAAAGCAATCTCCTATTTCTTGCTGAAAAGTTACTTTTAAGTTGCCTTATTGCAAGTATACTAGGATACTTGCAATAGAAACTAGAACAAAATGACTTGGTAAGATTTGGTGTCTTTGCTCTGCGACTGTGAATCCCCTCATCTGATTGTTTAATGGATACACATACAGTTTTCTATAATTGTTTTTTACAACCTTGATTTATTTTAGTACACATGATTTGTTATTATTCACAATTAAAAATAGGTTACAAGAATAAAACAGGTGTGTGGAGTGGATTTTAAATTTTGTTTTTCTTTTAGCAAAAAACAAAGAAAAAATTTGAGACTGAAAAGTATTCTTTCAGGAGGCTTAAATACAAATGTACAGCAAATTATTCAGATTTCTATGTATAAAAAGATTTGAGAACCCTACTCTGTATCATATTAAAAATTAACAAAAAGATGGGAAAGCTTAAGCAGCATAAATACTATTCCAAGGTCCGCTGCAAAACCACAAAGTCTTGCCAAGTATTTTTGGTCTAGTCTTTTGTGAAAATATCTTAGTGCACTTGAAATAAGACAAAACTAACTTACAAGTAACTTTTCAGGAAGATATGGGAGCTTGTTTTAAGTAAACAATAGCTTATTATTGATGAAAATGTACTAGTTGCACTGACAGATTATTTAGCTTATAATGTCTTGTTACAAGTGAAGTAATCTGTCATAGAAATCTGTCATTAAAATGCAGTAAAATAATCTGCACTGTAACAGCCAATAGCTACCTTAATTACAAATTAATTAATTTGTAATTAAGCTACCTTAATTACAAATTAAGGTAGCTATTGGATCTATCAGCAAAATATACTTATGACTTATATTTATGAAGCAACAATTGAATTTTGTAAAACATAAATGTAGTTATTGTTTAGAGTGAGAATTATGTTATTCAGAGTTAAGTTCATTCACAAACAGTAAGTTACAACACCTCTTTCACTGCACAGTTTAGTCCTTTCTGCTCAGTAATGGAACAGTTCAGCACACAGGATGGAGAATGGAGGGAAACCTGATGGTTTCCACTTTGGCTTGCTTATTTTAAAGAATAATAATGTAAGCTATCAAGCAAGTGTGCCTGTTAATATATGTAAAATTCTGCAATAATGGACTACTCTGTGCCAGCCACATGGAGATCACATCAGAGCCATGACTGATGTCATGGTGTGACTGATGTGTGACTCACTAGACTATATAAAGATCTGTGTGGACAGCACCATCTGCACCAGAACAGTAAGATGCTTCCTGAATAACAAACCCTGGATCACCAGGAATCAGGAGCTAAAGGAACTTTTAAACAAGGAAAAAAAAAGCCTCTAGGGAACGAGACAGGGAGTTACTGAGGAGTATACAGAAGCAGCTCAAAGTCAAGATTAGTGACAGTAAGGAGAAGTACAGGAAGAAGCTGGAGAACAAACTGCAAAGGAACAATATCAGAGATGTGTGGTCAGGGACAAAGAAGATCACAGGCTTCAAGCAAAAGGAGGATCAGATTGATGGAAATCTGGACAGAGCAAATGAGCTGAAGACATTCTTCAACAGGTTCAGCTCAGGAACAAGCTCGTCGTCATCCTCTCCTGACCTATACCATACAAACATCCCACCGTCCTCTGACCCACAAGAAGGTGTGCTCTCAAACACCAAGAACCGCGGTCTCCCAGAGTGGACCAGCTTCCTCCAGCTCCACCAAATCTGGAAGAAACAAAACACTGTTACTTTCAGTTTGTACGTCACCCTCACTAGAAAATGGACAGACTGGACTGCAATTGTGAAATTTTGTTTTTTAAGCATTGGTGGAATATAGCCAAAGTTTTGAGCACATTTATAATGGAAACGCAGCTAGATATGGTATGACTTACTGTTGGCCTGGTAACTGACTCTCCGTATGTGACATGTAGACTTCCACACTCTTCCCAACTTTAGACAATCGATTAAACAGAGCTATATATGATATGATTTTATAACTTATTTTTTGGGCTTCGTCATAACTTTTTCCTTGACCTATCTGCTGTGTCCTCAATGATACTTTTTGTTGCTCTCTAATAAATCTCTGGGGCGCTCAAATAACATCTGAATCTGTACAGATTGTTTTACTCACAGGTGGACTTTGTTTTTTGATGCCGATGAATTCCAAAGTGCAACTGATTCTACTAGATAAAGAAAGAGGGCTGAGTATATATGCATGCCATACTTTTCAGTTTTAAATTAGAAAGCATTTCTGAAAACCAAGCGTCATTGACATTGAAGCTCAAGAGAGTGGGCTGTAATGTGCAGAATGACTTTGTTTGTTATGCTGACATGTTGGATTCAGTATGACTGCTGTGTGCAGACGTGCAGAAACCTGAGACGAACTGCTTCACCTCCTGCATGATGGCTTTCTGTCATTCATTTTCATTGTTTAGGGTTAGCTTAGATGCCACTTGTCAAAAGCAAACCGATTGTTTTTGCATTTAAAATCGACTTCACACATCACACACAAGTCATTGAAAAATACACACCTAGCAAACACAAAGATAGTAATGCCGGGGAAGTTGAGCGGAATAGATGAAAAGATCATGACTTGACATCAACTGCAAGAAAGATTAATCCCTCCCTCACTCCAATCTTTATATTATAGAGCCCTGCATAAAGACAAGACACCATAGTAAAAGTACATAGCAAAAGAAATATAGTTAAGCATAAAAATAAATATTAATTGTAATCAAATGCTGTGATATAAGAATGGTTACAAAGTAACAAGCTCACATCTTTACCCACTCCTCAATTTGTTTTCAGTTTTTCTTTTGATCCAGCCTTTGTATCATAAAAACAGAAAATATTCAGGATTTACTTGTTGGCTTCACAAAAGTCACTTGTTCTTCGATTTAAAGCTTTAAACAGCATGGAATTTTCACTTTGCCTGTTGTGGATTTATTGTCCACTTGATGTTGCAGTAGAGCATATGAAGCACCATGGTGTCAAACAGTTTGATGGAAAGCCTCGGTGCATCATGAAGCTTCATCTCGCCATCACTGGTATATGTAACAGTAGCTCTGACAAAATGGTGACGGCGGTTTTTGCCATGTGTTGGTCTGGAGGGAAACTACCATCTTTACAAACGGGAAAAACCAGCAGAGCAATCAGATTAGTCTGTAGAGAATCTGGGCGTGTCTTGAAATGAGAGGAGACACAGAGGTAGATCACCAAGGAAGGCATCCAAAGGTGAACACATACATAATGAAAACATTTTGACATTACTGTTAGGGTTGCTATTAACAAAAATCCAAAAGTCAAGTTTGTTAACTACTACTTTGTACAACATAATTCCAATCACTCACTGTTAGATAGATAGATAGATAACTTTGTTCGTGTTTCTCTTGCTGTTTAACTGTTCAATGTTACTTTGCAAATTATTTTTAAAAGACGAAAACACCTGTGCAGTTCTAAAGAGAAAAAGAAAAAAGAAATCCTCTCAGACTGTCTCATGCCTCCTTTCAGCTTATTCCCAAACACATCAGTAGCAAAAGTGAATGTTTGGTGGGAAACGTCTCTCTTCATTAAAATGACAAGTTTCATCAAGTTTGGAAAACTGAAGCCTTTAAATGTTTGCAGTGTCAAGTACATACTTGACCTTTTGGTGTCAGGTAGGCCAACCTCTGAATCAAATAAGTTTTCCCTGGTATTTAAATGCCTCAACAAAAACAAATGAAAACAAATCTTTAGTGAGTGTAAAATGATGGGGTTTGGTTGGTTATGGCAGCATTTTATGCCTTTTCCCAAGCTCTGCAACTAAAATTAGTGTGTCAGATAGCAAAGCTCTCAGGGTGGATAAGTGAGTGTGTTCAGCATGTATTCCACAAATCCTTGGCAATCGTCTTGTCTGTTCCTGCTGAGCCGAAACTTGTGGAAATCCCCCAATGGAGGCTCAGGACTGCTGGCTTAGAGTGAAAAAACGCCCACGCCGCCAGCCAAGAAAGCAAACTCCGTTGGCTTTTATTTCCTGGTTGTGACATTTCAGCATGCTGACCAGGATGAAAAAAAAGTTTTTATGACTTTTCCTCATAGAAAAACCTCCATAAAAAATCATAAATTCATTTTACAGGCAAATGTACCACAGAGCATTGTTCCCTTAGTTACTGATCTGCAGAATCTATTGCAGATCTATGTTAATCATTCAAAACAGGACTTAGATTAGAAAAATGGGCCAAAGCAGAAAAGGTGAATGAAAAGTTTGTTTTGAAAAGTACTTTTCTTTTCTGAATGTCAAATTTATTCTGCCTTTTGTTCACTTTGTCTGATCATTTGTTTGTCTTTAAAAAGTAATCTGTCATTTATTCTGCGCAATTAAGCTGACCAAAATAAATGTAGGAAGGAAATATGTAACAAAATACAAGTGCATTAACTTGGCTGCAAAAGTATTCATACCATAAACTAAATGTTTGTTGAAGCACACTTAATTCAGTTTCAGCATCCAAAGTCTTTGTTGGGAGTTATGTAATTATGTAATTGCTCTTTTTGGCTTTATGTGACTTTTTTATCCAAAGCACTGTTACACATGGGATTAGTTTGGCCCTTTGAAGTCCATAATGAAGCAAGTCTGAAACGGAAAGCTCTGCCTGACAGAGAAACACATGAGTTTTGTACAAAGGGATAAGGGATCCAAAGCATGGGAATCAGACTGGTTCCCATGCAGCTGGGAAAAATAACGTCCAACCTTGTGTATGTAGCCCAAACAGCTTTAACTTGGTGGGAATATACAGAACTTAGAATAAACATATAGCAATACAACTAGCAGGTGTAACCTAACTGTAATTTATCCACATCAGAAATGAAGCTTAACAAAAATTTCAAAATAAAAGCCTTGAGAAATCTTACATTAGGTAATTGCTCTTTTGAGCATTATATAACTGATTTAACCCAATGACTATTAGACATGGGATTAGTTTGGACCTTTGAAATTAAGCTTAACAAAAATTTCAAAATAAAAGCCTCAAAATGCCTCTCAGGTTAGTGCACCGCCTGTGGCGGTGCAATAATATTATTCTGCATTATATTATTCTCTCAGGTTAGGGAACTGCCTTGCGCAGCATGGCAGTTCATTAGCATTAGCCTTTTGCCTTAAATAAGCTATTAGCTATTTTCTTACTTATTAGCCATGTTTAATATACTGAGTGGAGTAAGTCAATTACAGACAACATTCTAATGATATCCCACATGCTATTGACAGCATTTAGAGAAAGATATGTTCAGCCTGCTTTGACCAGAAAAACTAACTGCTTCAAACAGTTAGAATTCTGTCTCTCCCTCTCTGTCTCACTCACATGACAGCTGAGCTGCTCTTTAGAACTACAATGACTGAAGGTTAGAACTACAACATGGCGGACCCTCAGTGTCTACAAAAGAGGTCTGAGCTGAATGTCAGAACTACAAACATGGTTGAACTGTCAGTTACTACAGATGAGGACTGAGCTGGCCTTTAGAACTACTTGTGTTTTGGGCTTTTTATAACTGATTTTACCCAACCATTGTTACACATGGGATTAGTGTGGCAATTAAAAATTAAGCTTCATGAAACTTTCAAAACAAAAGCCTTGAATATTTTTACATCATGTAATTGCTCTTTTTTCTTTATGTGATTGGTTTATCCAAAGCACTGTTACACAATGGGAGAGTGTGGGCATTTAATATGAAGCTTACTGAAAATTTCAAAATAAAAGCCTCAATATGTCCCTGAGGTTAGTGCACCGCCACAGGCGGTGCAATAATATTATTCTGCATTATCTTTTTCTCTCAGGTTACGGAACTGCCTTGCGCAGCAAGGCAGTTTATTAGCATTAGCATTTAGCTTAAATGTTATTCAATCAATCAATCAATTAATCAAATTTTATTTGTATAGCACATTTTAGCAGCAAGGCATTTCAAAGTGCTTTACATCATAACAAACACAGAAACACAATGCAATATAGAATCAACAATCAAAACACGACATTAAGTCAAGTTCCATCAATAAATTTGTAATTGATTACATTTCAAATACAATTCTAAACAGGTGGATTTTTAGTCGAGAATTAAAGAAAGTCAGTGTTTCAGCTGTTTTACAGTTTTCTGGAAGTTTGTTCCAAATTTGTGGTGCATAGATGCTGAATGCTGCTTCTCCTCGTTTGGTTCTGGTTCTGGGGATGC
Organism: Xiphophorus couchianus; assembly: GCF_001444195.1. Taxonomy (NCBI): domain Eukaryota; kingdom Metazoa; phylum Chordata; class Actinopteri; order Cyprinodontiformes; family Poeciliidae; genus Xiphophorus; species Xiphophorus couchianus. Next base: position 6,660,571 of record NC_040235.1, on the reverse strand, counting down.
AGAGCAGAACCAGAACCGGAAGACCTGAGAGGTCTGGAAGGTTGATACAACAACAGCAGATCTTTAATGTATTGTGGTGCTAAGTCGTTCAGTGATTTATAAACTAACAACAGTATTTTAAAGTCTATTCTTTGAGCTACAGGGAGCCAGTGGAGGGACTTTAAAACTGGTGTTATGTGCTCTATCTTCCTGGTTTTAGTGAGAACGCGAGCAGCAGCATTCTGGATCAGCTGCAGCTGTTTGATTGATTTGTTGGACAGACCTGTGAAGACGCTGTTGCAATAATCAATATGACTGAAGATGAACGCATGGATGAGTTTCTCTAGATCTGGCTGAGACATTAGTCCTTTAATCCTGGAAATGTTCTTCAGGTGATAGAAGGCCGACTTTGTAACTGTCTTTATGTGGCTCTGGAGGTTCAGGTCAGAGTCCATCACTACTCCCAGGTTTCGGGCCTGATCGCTGGTTTTCAGTTGTAATAACTGAAGCTGTGCATTGACTCTAGATCTATATCTCTAGATCTATAACTCTAGATCTATAACTCTAGATCTATAACTCTAGATCGTTCCTCTTTAGGTCCAAAAATAATAACTTCAGTTTTGTTTCTGTTCAGCTGGAGAAAGTTTTGGCACATCCACACATTTATCTGCTCTAAGCATCTGTTCAGTGATTGGATGGGGTCAAAGGTCACCTGGTGACATCGTAATGTAGAGCTGTGTGTCATCTGCATAGTTATGGTAGCTAATATTATTTCCTGTTATAACCTGAGCTAGTGGGAGCATATAAATATTGAATAAAAGGGGTCCTAGGATTGAACCTTGGGGTACCCCACATGTGACCTTTGACCTCTTTGATGAGAAGTTTCCAATTGAAACAAAGAAATCCCTGTTCTTTATGTAAGATTCAAACCAGTTAAGCACTGGACCGGAGAGTCCGACCCAACTCTCCAGTCGATTCAGTAATATGTCGTGGTCAACAGTGTCAAAAGCTGCACTGAGGTCCAACAGAACCAGCATTGTAGTTCTGCCACAGTCTGTATTTATATGGATGTCATTGAACACTTTTACGAGGGTGGTCTCTGTGCTGTGGTAACCATGGAAACCAGACTGGAAGGAGTCAAAGAGGTTGGTTATAGTTAGGAAGCTAGTTAATTGTTTACACACAGCTTTTTCAATAACTTTGCTGATGAATGGGAGGTCAGAGGTCGGCCTGTAATTCTGCATTAGTGATTTGTGCAGACTGTTCTTTTTTATAAGTGGTTTGATTACTGCTGTTTTCAAAGCCTGGGGGAAAACGCCTGGCGAGAGCGATGAGTTTACTATTTGGATCAGATCAGCAGCAATAACAGGCAGGACTTTCTTAAAGAAATGTTCTAGAGTTATAGATCTAGGACATCCAGACAGCAGGAACTGGAGCTTAGTTGACTTATAATTTCCTGTAGGGTTTTATAATTAAGTAGTTGAAATTGGGTCATTTTTCCTGTATTTGTTTTGTTTGGGCACAGCATTGGTACTGGCTTTATAGTGGATGTACAGATTAATCCTCTGATTTTTTAAATTTTCTCTGAAAAGAAGCTGGAAAACTGGTTGCAGGCGGCAATACATTGGAATTCAGGCGGTAACATCACAGGAGGGTTTGTGATTCTGTCAACTGTTGCAAATAAAGCTCGAGCATTGTTAATGTTTTTGTTTATGACATCTGCAAAGAAAGCCTCTCTTGCATGTTTTAGTGTTAAATGATAGTTACGTAGTCTTTCTTTATAGATGTCACAATGAACATGAAGTTGAGTTTTACGCCATTTTCGTTCTGCCCTACGGCAGAGTTGTCTTGCAGATCTAACTGTTTGTGCATTTCTCCATGGAGATTTCTTCCTACCAGACACAACCTTCATTTTAATTGGGGCAATGGAATCAATAATATCTGAGACTTTAGACTGAAAATCATTTACCAACTTATCTACATCATTACAGCTTAAGGGTGAGGAAGAAGAGTAGATTTGTTTAAAAGTTTCTGCTGTGTTTTCAGTGAGAAAACGTTTTGTGATGGTTGCTGTTTGTCCAAGTGGGTTAAAAGATAAAGAACTTTCAAAGATAACAGGAAGTGATCTGACAGGGTGACATCAGTTACAGAGACATTGGAAATATTCACACCCTTACTGATAACCAGGTCCAGTGTGTGTCCTTTAGTGTGTGTTGCTTGTTTGACATGTTGTGTTAGACCAAAGGTCTCTAAAATATTAGCAAGCTTTTTTGCCCCTCTGTCTTGGGGGTTGTCAACATGAATGTTGAAATCACCGACAATTATTAAACAATCATAATCAATACAAATAAGAGATAGAAGCTCATTCAAGTCAGTAAAGAAATTTTCCACAAAAGTTGGAGTTTTGTATAGAGTTATTGTCAAAGTTCGTTTGTGGCCTTTAACCTCAATTCCAAGATACTCAAAAGAGGTGAAGTGACCCAAAGAGATTTTACTACAATTTATGGTATTCTTAAATATTGAAGCCACGCCTCCTCCTTTTTTGTGTTTTCTATTCTCACTGAAGAAATTGTAGTTAGGAGGCGCAGATTCAATTAGTACGATCGATTCATTATTATCATTCAACCATGTTTCTGTCAGAAACATAACATCAATATTATGCTCAGTGATGAAATCATTAATTAATAGAGCTTTAGCACAGAGAGATCTGGTATTTAAAAGAGCTAGTTTAAGTGACTTGGAGGCCAAATGTTCTTCAGTCTGAGGTTCCTTTAGGCAGGGGATCAGTCTGATGTTTGAATTAAAGCAGCTGTATTTTATGTTTCTGTTTCTTGTAAATTTTCTTGTAGTGATCCGGAGAGGTAATGTCCTGTTCTGCAGTGCCGGGGGGCCAGACACATTCTGGAGTAAGACGGGTGTAAAGATAAAGTCTGGATCCTGGCCTCAGACCTCAGAAATGCAGAGTGATGGATCCTCTGGGACGTTAGAGTCTGGTGGCTTAAATGAAGTGAGGTCTGCTACGTGAGCGCTAAGGAGAGACGTCCCAAGAAAAACCTGTTGATTCATTCCATCTGTAAATTTAAGAAACTCCGGTCCAGAAGACATTTCTTCATGTGTATCTTGTGAATCCTGTGAATTAGTGGGTGAGCAGAGAGGGAGGGGGGAGGAGGAAGGGAACCAGTCGCTCCGTCTCCAGTCGATGTTGTATCAGCTTGTTTTGGAACTTGTTGATCCTGATAAGCGGAGGGTTCCATCCTAGTCAGACATCCTTGAGCCTGTTCTTCTGTAGCGATGATCAAATTGCTGTCCTTGTTGATAAAATGAAAAAGATTTGCAGTGAGTAGCTTTATCCCATGTTTATTAAGATTGCATCCGCTTCTTCCGAAAAAGTGAAAGCGCTGCCAATAGTTAATGTTTGGCTTTAGGTAGAAATGCTACTATGTGATCTGGCAAAATGGAGCCATAAAATCACCTCATTTAGACAAAAACATGTCCAATACTTGCAGGCTCATGGCTAATTGTTCTGGTTCTGATGGCTTGTTTCTGACCCAGTAGAGTAATTCAGCAGAACACAGGGAGGAGGCAGAGGAACTCCATTTGTTCTCTCAGATTATCTCATGTTAGGACATAGAGAAAGTTACATTAAAACTTTTTTAAAGTTTCCTCCTCAGTACCGCGTAGCGATGGTCCAACAAAGAATTATTGTGATGATTAATCAGGTTAAAAATTGGCTCATTCTGAAGATTTTTAACCATTTACACCTTTTTTATACAGTTTTATACATTAAAAGATACAAAAATAAACAGATAATTAAATCACTTGTTAGAATATATTTACAAAGTTTTTCCATCTATTTTTAAACTTTCTAACTTCTTTTCTGCAGTTCCAGGGTGAGTCTTTCTTCATGACTCTTTAAGGAATGAGAAGCTCAGCTCAATGTTTTTATCCAACCTTGTTATTAATCAGTGAAATAAGTTGGAGGAGAGACGTTTGGTTCCTGTTGCAGCTCAGTGTTAATCTGGTTAATCTGAGAGATGAGCTCCAGTCTAACACTGCAGTGAGAATTAAAACCGGCCAGACAAGGTGAGGGACGGAGGAGAGGTCACCATCAGGAAGTTTGAACCTCTGCAACAAACTGCATTTTAATCACAACCAGCTGCTGATTTTACTGGGTTTTGCTTTTTCCAGTTAAACCCTTTATTTTCCGGTTTGGGTTGAATCAGGTGTGGCCCACGTTGGTACTGTGGCGGGTCATATCCATGTTGGTTTATTCACTAAAAACAGGTTTACTTTTTGTTATCAGATTTAAATGTAAAATATAGCACAGATGCAGCGATCAGACCTTTTCTGTCCAACACTGATCTCCAGTTTTCATTCTGCTCTGATCTTCCAGTTCCTGGGATTTTTCCTCCAAAGAGAAAAATGTTCTGCAGGTTCTGAGTTTCAGGTAGAAGTTCTGAATGAAACAGAAAATATGAAGATTTTCCCACTTTAGGCTTCAAAGCATTGACCTCTGACCTTCATGGGATGGGAATGTTTTACTTTAAATCAGGACTTTCTGAAAGGCAGAGTTGATGAAAAAATCTTTTTAATGCAAATATTTAAATTTGAACAGGAAAAGAACAGAATGAGCAGCAAATGAACCAAATGCAGAAGAAAAATGTTTTTATTTAAAACACATGAAGAAAAACTGCAGCAAATTTACAAAAGGAAGATTTAATATTCAAATCTGACATGTTGAGAAAAATAGGAGCCGATAGAAACAGAAAATGATCAGTGATTGAGAAAAACTGATCAACATTTCAATGAAATCTGATGAATGAAAGTAAAAAATAAGAGAAACAACATCTTGATATTCAGTGTGAAGCTTTGACTGGAAACAGACAGAAAAACATGAGGATCCTGGAATAATCCTGGAATAATCCTGGAATAATCCTGGAATAATCCCAGCTTCCATCTTTAAAGGACTGGAAGAAGAAAAAGTTTCCAAAGACTCAATCAGAATTGTTTCACCAAGAAATAGATTGTAGAGACTGAACTATCTGTTCAACAGTGAGAGAGTTTCTCTGACAGGAGGAAAATCTTTAGACTCTTTAGACTCAACTCAGCACAGAAACACTGAGGAACCAGAACTGAGCCAGAATCCAGGAATCAGAGGTTCAGTGAATGTGGTGTTGAAGGTGTGGAGGAGGATCAGTGAGTCAGAGGAAACTCTGTAGAAGGACAGAATGCCAGCAGGACAGTCCACATACACTGCTACTCTGTTAGAGACAGAGGAGGAGGAGAGATCATCTTCTAAGTTATTGTGACAGACAGTGTAACCATCAACATCAGAGCAGCTCAGACTCCAGGAATGATCATTATTTCCAAACCAACAGTTTCCACTGTCTCCTTTCCTCCCAATTCTTCTGTAACTCAGTGATATCTCAACATCTCCTCTCCACTCGACCTCCCAGTAACAGCGACCAGTCAGACCAGTTCTACACAGCAGCTGATCCCAGTTATCAAATCTGTCTGGATGATCAGGATATGACTGAAGCTCCTTCACACATGTCACCTTCCTGTTGTCTTCAGACAGTTTGAGTTTTCTGCTCACTGTGTTTGTGTCGATGGTGAGATGACAGGAATCTGATGGAGAGAACAAACACAATCCAGCTGCAGTTATTGATCATTTATTGACACTTTGATGATGACTCCTGAATGAGTGATGTGACAGTTTGAAGATGGTTGAATGTGAGCTGCTTTGTTGTCATGAATCAGATGAAAAACACACTTACACTTCCTCAGACCTGGTGTCAAGAATGGGACTCCAGCAGGCTCCACCCTGAAAGGAGGAGGGGGGTCAGACCATCAGTCTCTTTCAGCAGCAAACATGGACATTACATGTCTCTCAGACACACATTGTCCTCCACTGAGACAGGAACAGTCCAACATTTGGATTGCAAACTGCAGTGGATGTAGGAAGGACAGTTGGTGCTGCTGCAGCACAACTCATTTCTCCAAACACAGGAAAAGCTCCAACAGAGAGGAGAAAGGAAATCCCTCAGTAACAACCTGAAGAAACTCACTGAAGCCTAAAAGGACATCAGGAAACTAAGGAAACATTTCTGGAAGCTCAACCTGATTTAATAATCAGCATTAAAATACAATCAATCTAAACTCTGACACAACACCTGGATACCTGTTCCATCCACACTCCCACACACAGATGAAGGAATGAAACACTAAACAGCCCTGCTGCTGAAAACCTGCTGTGGCCTCACTGTAATATCCAGAAATACAAACATTAAAAAGGAGAAGCTGCATCACATTCAACAAAGAGTTCAACAAGAATCAAAGATTTGATCTCTGAGCTCAGACTCACAAACCAGGGAGAGGCTTCCATCATCACACACCTCTGACAAACACCTCCAACCTTTCAGCACTTCCTCTACCAACCAACACCGCCAGGTGGCGCTGCTGCACACATTTACAATGAGACCAAGAAGAAGAAGCAGCATCCTGAATCCAGCAGCTGCAGTAATGGCTTGTGAAAGTGTCCAAGGAGCATCTGGAACCAGAACCAGCAGATCCAACAGTCCAGAGAGTCTTTGTTTGCATCTTTCCTCTCAGATTTCCAAGCTGCTCTGAGGGGGAAATGACATCATCATTCTACTGATGATGTCACGCTCTGATGTCACTGATCAGGAGCTGCTGGACTTGTACATTTCCAGCATGGAGGACAGAGAAGATCTCAGCTCTGATGAGGAGCTGGCCTGCCTTCAAACTGATTCAGGGTCAAAGAAATATTTCCAGATGAAGTCAGACTAAAATGTTGGATTGTCCTGCTGTTGCAATCAGAGGCCAAGAAGAAGCTTCAAGTTCTTCTCCTGTTCAGCTCTACGTTCCTGTCAGAGACTTCAGCTCCTCATGAGGAGAACAACTGAAGCCTGGAACAGACTGACACTAACATCCTGACATCTCATCCCTGAACAAAGCTTTGCAGCATCAAGGTGACTCTTAGCGCCATATATGGACAGATTTCCTCTAAAGGGGGCGGAGCCTGGATTGGAGGAACCAGCAGCAGCTTCCAGGAACAAACCTTGGGAACCTCTGGAGGAGAACATGGAGATGAGATTCCTGCTTTAATCAGTGGATTCATTGATAGAAAACATGACGACTGAAATATCTGAGAGCTGCAGCTCCATTTTCTACAGATCTGCTGGAACATCAGATAGAAATGAAGAATTTCATCATTTCACATCAAATCTGTTCATCTTCCACAGAAACAACTGAATTATTGACCTGAACTGGTTCTAAAGGTCTGGATGGTAAAAACATCCATTGTTTTTATGTCTCATTAGTTTCCAGAAAGAGTTGAAATGTTTCAGAAGCTTTTATCCAGCAGCTCAGTAAAGATCTCTCCTCTTTCCAACCTGATTTAGTCCATGAAGCAGAACATCTCTGCTGCTGCAGCAACAGGAGGAAACTTCTCCAGCTCTCAACTTCTACACTCTGACTGCTTGGAAACAGATCAGGGAGGAACAGCCTTTTCTCCAGGCTGCCTCCTCCTGACTCTAGCGCCACCTACTGGCTGTTCACCAGAGGTGGAGAAAGAACTCAAACAATGTACTGAAGTAAAAGTACAAATAAACAAACAAAAATGTTCTCTAGTAAAAGAACCACATTAACATTTTTACTTGAGTAAAAGTAAGAAAGCATGAAAAATATGTTTAATATCTGCTGAAGTTGTTTTAAAACCTGACAAACGAGCCTCATGGGAACCAATATTCTAATTTATTGAATATGAATGTAAATGTAAATATGAGATGGAGATTATTCACATTAATTCAGTAACCAGGATGTGGAGGAGTTTAACGTTACTGGGACATTCATGGCAGGAGACGCTGCGCTCCATGCGCCCCGACCGCAGTAATCAATGTTACTGCCAGTTCAGCTGCTTACAACTATTTAATTGTTTTATTTATTGCAGTCGATTTAAACTAGAAGCTTGGTAAGATTACATAAAACTTCTCTAACCTAAATCAGTTTAACACCCAAAACTCAGACAGCGTTTAGCAGCTTAACTTTCCTCGATATGATTTTCAGATTTGATGGTGAATTTTTGAAAGCTAGCAGTTCATGATATCAGGGAGGCAAAGGCGGCACCAGAATCATTGATTACTTTCAAACTAACCAACAAATCAAAAAGCGCAAAGCAACTTGGATGTAACTTGTAACGCAACGCTTTATAGAAATGTAGTGAAGTAGAAAGTACAGATACTGTAAAATGTAGTGGAGTAAAAGTTCCCACCATTAAATCTACTTACGTACAGAAACATGAAAAATGTCCTTAAGTTCAGTAACAAAGTTCTTGTCCCAACAACCAGGATCAGGTGAAGGACCTCTGCAGTCCCATGATGCTTCCTCTCCCTCTTCTAAACCATCTGATGGGCTGATATCATCCCTCTACTTTATCAATAAAATGTTTTTCTTTCTCTTATTACGATTCCATTATTTATCCTAAATGTGACGTCAGAGCTGTGGATCTGGAATCTGATTGGTCGGATGGATATTTCCCTGGTTTTCCAACATGAAGGGTCTCTGCCTTTTTCCAAGACGTTGGGAATTTTTCCCAAACTTTATTGAACAATCCCAAAAGCTTTCCCAACTACTGAAAACCTAAACACATTAGTCTTTTCTTGGATCTGTCTAAAAGGTCTTATTATTGTTTTTAATTTCTACCACAGTCAACAGAGCACAATTCTACTTTTTCACCATCATTCACTGCAATTCTTCATTTCCTCTGGAAAACAAGGGATTTCCATTCTCTCCTGATTCCTTTCATTCTTTGGATCATTTTCCAGATGTCGCCCCCTGGTGGAGATCAAACTACTAAATGGATGAAACTGTTAAAATTCTCACTTTCTTTCTTTGCCTCATGAATAGTTTTCTTCACTTTTTATGTAATTTATATTTTATTAAATCCTGAAAGTTGTGAGTTTTGTTTAAAATCTAAAGTTCTTTATTTTTCTCTCCCATAACTTTTAAACATCCATCTGACCAACATGGAGTTACTTTTCTTCTCATCTTTGCTTCTTGGGGCTGATTGGTCTGGAGCTCCATCAAATATTGTTTTAAAGTCCTTTCTGCCATCAGTAGATCATCATGGAAATCTAACTGAACTTCTTTTATTAATTTAGTCAGAGTCCCTATTAAACTATTAAACCCATCCCACTCTTTAATTTTCCTTGTGAGCCGTTCTTAGTCTGGAGAATATTCCAGAAAACTGGGTAATGATCTCTGCCTCCAGATGAGGCGTCTAAATATTTAATTATCAAATTAAACATTCAGCTTCAAACTAAATGTTTCCCAGCAGACTGACTAAAGACATTTCTCCCTCTTCCTCCTCTATCAGACCTTCTCTGCTCCTGCAGCAGGTTCCTCCATACCTGAGAGCTTCCAGTCTCCAGTGTGGATCCTTCAGTCCAGCCGACAGCAGCTTCACTCCTGAGTCTCCTGGATGATTGTAGCTCAGGTCCAACTCTTTCAGATGGGAGGGGTTGGAGGTCAGAGCTGAGGCCAGAGAAGCACAGCCTTCCTCTGAGACCAAACAGCCTGATAAGCTGCAGACACACAATTCATCACATGATGAGAAAATGAGAACATTGAGGTAGAACCCAAGGTCTGAACCGATGGATGGATGGATGGATGGATGAATGGATGGATGGATGGATGGATGGATGGATGGATTTGTAACATGTGGAATAATTAAGAAAGCTAAGCAACTGCTGGGATCTGTAATTATGTTTCTTTTTGCTCCTAAGATGCAGCAATTTGTCAAGTGCCCAGAGTTACCTGAGAGTTTCCAGGTTGCAGTTTGGACTCTTCAGTCCAGCAGAGAGAAGCTTCACTCCTGAATCCTGCAGGTTGTTGTTACTCAGGTCCAGTTCTCTGAGACTGGAGGACTGGGAGCTGAGAACTGAGGACAGAGCTTCACAGCTTCTCTCTGAGACGTTACAGCCACTCAGTCTGAGGAGACATGGAGAAAATCTGTTATTAAACAATTCTTCAAAATGTGTCTTTTTTTCCAGTCAACAATGTTCCTCTTTACTGATTTAAGGGACTGTTTTATATATTATTATGTTGCCTTTTGTTGTGAACTGGTTCAGTCTATAGATGGGCCTCCAGCCATGAAGGACTGAACTAAAGGCAACAAGGAGGCTGGCAAGAGAAATATTAAATTCCTCTATGAACTAAATTAATCCCATGTCAGTTTTAACAGAAAGAGTCCAATGAAGCCTGAGAATCAATTCTAGGCTGAAGATCAGCATCAGGCTTAGTTTGAGGATCAGCATCAGAGCTGGTTTGAGGGAAACACCAGCTTGAATCAAAGCAGAGCAAATCTGGAATTTCATCTTTACATTTTTTAACTGTTGGATACAGAGATGGAAAACTGAGCAGCAACTGACAAAATCTATTTTTTGAACAAAAATCTAATTGCTCAGTGAACGGATTGTATAAAAAATGCTTTTTGTTTGAGAAAAAAATTACAACAAAACTCATGTGGGAAATAATAGAAACAAATAGAAACAAATAGAAACAAATTTGCTCCTAAAACAATCCAAAAACAAGCACTAGCCAAACATTAAATACAGGGAAATTTAACCCAGTTTTTAAATTAAAGAGTTCTGAAAACACCCCACCAACCTGACACTAAAGGTTACTAAACACATAGAAAACACACTTTCAGAAGTCACCACAATTAAAACTGCATTCATAAATATCACAACAATGAACGGCCCTCCAAATATGTTTTAAACATTTTGTTGGAATAGGATGGGCCACCAATATGTTACGATCCTCATGTCATCACACAGAACTCACAAAATACAAAGTCCAGACCAGATGATATTTTTAACAAAGAGGTTTTATTAAACCCAAGTCTGGACACAAAGTGGTTCTGGCAGTCTTGGTAAAATAAAAGAGTGAGAGAACGAACAAATAAGGCAGCAGTTGGCCGTCGGATTCAGGCCACTGTTTGCTCATACTGATTCTAATCTAACGTTCATAATAGTTATCTCTTCTTTCATTTCTAATTATTTATTATTATTTCTACTGTTATACTTAAATTAAAATTAGAAAACAGCTTGTTGATCCCAAAAGGAAATAAAATCTTCTTGTGACTCAAATTAATTCAAATTCTTCAAAGGGTTATTTTAGATATTAATGACTGTTTAGCTTAAAACATCTCTTGTGGTCTGTATAACAGTGAATTTCAAGAAGGTTCTGACTTTATATTATATATATTCTAGATAAATTCCTCTACTTGTTTCTCTGAATACAGATGATTATTTTAACATGTTGCTCATCCTCTTCCTGTTACTGAAACATTTCCACTTATGCTAGAATCTACAATGGCTCTCAGCCATATCTCTTCAATGCCAATAATATCTGTTAATGTAATTTATCTGAACAGTCTAACTTCCTGTCCATCAGCCAATCAGCTTCTTGTATTTCCTCAGTAGATCCATCAGTGGAAGCCCCGCCCAGCCCATGATGCTCCTGGTTTGTGAAGACAGAGAGACAAACTGAACTCTGATAGGAAACAGTTTCAAACTGATTTTCTCTCTCCAACCTCTTGGTTCCACATGGAGCTATATTTGGCCCCCTGCTGCTCTGACTACCATGTCATTGTGGTTCCAGTAGATGGGTCGGTTTCCCAGGTTCATACAGTACCATGTGGAAAATGGTGCTATATGGTAATAGGCTGTTCTTTGCAAAGTTACACAGTCAAAATTAACAGAAATAATTTTAGTTATTCAACTGTCATAACAGACAAAATGATGTTCAGAATATCAAGTTATATTTTCACCATGTTATTCATTCACTTATAAATACCATCATTCCAAACAAACTAAAACAGTCACATGTACAATGGATTAGGAAGTCTAACAACTGCTGGGAGGAAGGATCTGCAATAATGCTCCTTGTGCACCAGGATGCAACAATCTGTCAAGTATCCAGAGCTACACTATCAATGTTAGCCTGAACCCAACCTTTCTAAATATCTCTCTTCTTGGTTCATTCAGGCTGCAGTAAAGTAAAACCAGCCATGTTTGTTTGTTTAGATTTAGAATGGTTACCCATCTCACAGTAAGACATCTATTATTAATTTACTCCACAATTGAAAAAATATTTGCATCAAAACTGATAGAATATAATGGACAGAAATCTGGTTTCACCAGGCTTGAGAACATTTTACCTGAGAGTTTCCAGGTTGCAGTTTGGACTCTTCAGTCCAGCAGAGAGAAGCTTCACTCCTGAATCCTGCAGGTTGTTGTTACTCAGGTCCAGTTCACTGAGACTGGAGGACTGGGAGCTGAGAACTGAGGACAGAGCTTCACAGCTTCTCTCTGAGAGGTTACAGACACTCAGTCTGAGGAGACAGAGAGAAAAATCTGTTATTAAACAATTCCTCAAAATTTATATTCTTTCAAATCAACAATGTTTTTATTGCACAGAGAAGGAACTATCTTATTTTACACAACCTTTGCATTTATTCTGAACTGGTTCATTCTATAGTTGGACCTCCAGCCTAGAAGAAATGAACTACAGGTAACAATTAGGTTGGAAAAAGCTTTCTAAAATTCCACAATTACATATATTAATCCAGTTTAAATTTTAACAGTAGATGAGCTTTGCTGCCTTAATATGTAACACTATGTCCAGCTGCTGAAGGAAGTCTCTTTCTTTGTTGCCCAACCACCCTGTGGGCCACTTTGAAGAGACAGTGCACCAATATATAAACTGAAACATGAATATTTATCTCATAAATAGCAGATTTTTATCTATCAAAAAAATGCAGTAACAATTTGTGTCCTTACAGAGCTTTGTTGGAGGCTTTAACCACTGGCAGCAGCCTCAGAAGAGCCTCCTCTGAAGCAGAGTATTTCTTCAGGTCAAACACATCCAGATCTTTTCCTGATGACAATAAGATGAAACCCAGAGCTGACCACTGAGCAGGAGACAGTTCATCTGTGGAGAGACTTCCTGAACTCAGAGACTGTTGGATCTCCTCCACTAGAGAACGATCATTCAGTTCATTCAGACAGTGGAACAGATTGATGCTTTTCTCTGCAGACACATTTTTACTGATTTTTTTCTTGATGAACTGAACTGTTTCCTGATTGGTCTGTGAGCTACTTCCTGTCTCTGTCAGCAGACCTTGTAGGAGTCTCTGATTGGTCTGCAGTGAAAGTCCCAGGATGAAGCGGAGGAACAAGTCCAGGTGTCCATTTGGACTCTGTAAGGCCTGGTCAACAGCGCTCTGATGGAGAGATTTTAGGTCAGACTTATTAAATAATGTAGACTTCTTAGATCTTTGTGTTTCTTCCATCAAGATGACCCCAGAGTTGATAAAGGTCAGATGAACATGAAGAGCAGCCAGAAACTCCTGAACACTCAGATGGACGAAGCAGAACACCTTGTCCTGGTACAGACCTCTCTCCTCTTTAAAGATCTGTGTGAACACTCCTGAGTACACTGAGGCTGCTCTGATATCGATGCCACACTCTGTCAGGTCTGATTCATAGAAGATCAGGTTTCCTTTCTGCAGCTGATCAAAAGCCAGTTTTCCCAGAGACTCAATCATCTTCCTGCTCTCTGGACTCCAGTGTGGATCTGTTTCAGCTCCTCCATCATACTTGACCTTCTTCACTTTGGTCTGAACCACCAGGAAGTGGATGTACATCTCAGTCAGGGTTCTGGGCAGCTCTCCTCCCTCTCCGGTCTCCAACACATCCTCCAGAACTGTAGCAGTGATCCAGCAGAAGACTGGGATGTGGCACATGATGTGGAGGCTTCGTGATGTCTTCATGTGGGAGATGACCCTGCTGGCCTGCTGCTTATCTATGAATCTCTTCCTGAAGTACTCCTCCTTCTGTGGGTCATTGAAACCTCTGACCTCTGTCACCATGCCAACGCACTGAGGAGGGATCTGATTGGCTGCTGCAGGTCGTGTGGTTATCCAGAGGAGAGCAGAGGGAAGCAGTTTCCCCCTGATGAGGTTTGTCAGCAGAACATCCACTGAGGTGGACTCTGTAGCATCAGTCAGGATCTCCTTGTTGTGGAAGTCCAGAGGAAGTCGACTCTCATCCAGTCCATCAAAGATGAACAGAACCTGGAAGTGTTCAAAGCTGCAGATTTCTTTGGTTTCAGTAAAGAAATGATGAACAAGTTCCACCAAACTGAACTTTTTCTCTTTCAGCACATTCAGCTCTCTGAATGTGAATGGAAATATGAACTGGATGTTCTGGTGGGCTTTGTCTTCAGCCCAGTCCAGAGTGAACTTCTGTGTTAGGACTGTTTTCCCAATGCCAGCCACTCCCTTTGTCATCACTCTTCTGATTGGTTGATCTGTTCCAGGTGGGACTTTAAAGATGTCTTCTTGTCTGATTGTTGTTTCTGGTCTGTGTGGTTTCCTGGATGCTGTTTCAATCTGTCTGACCTCATGTTCATCATTGACCTCTCCAGTCCCTCCCTCTGTGATGTAGAGCTCTGTGTAGATCTGGTTCAGAAGGGTTGGACTTCCTGCTTTAGCGATCCCCTCAAACACAGACTGGAACTTGTTCTTCAGACCAGATTTAAGGTGATGTTGACAAACTGCAGCAAAATATCCTAAATGAACACAATAACAAAAATCAGATATTAAATAAAATCATCTTTTGAATTTGATTACATCACTTTAGCAAATTAAATGTATAATTTATCTTTCATTTCAAATCTCTGCAGAAATCCTCTTACTGCTCTCCAGACAGTCAGCCAGCTCCTCCTGCTTCATCCTCCTCAGGAAGTTCAGTGTGATCTTCATCACTGCCTCTCTGCTGCTCCTCCTCTGTTCTTCATCATCAGCTTCCAACACATCGTCATCTCTCTGACTCTCTGAATGTTCTGGGTAATCTGGACTCAGATCTTTCTGGATCTTCTTCAGTTCTTTCTTCACAAAAGTGACAATATTGTCCTCCAGCAGCTGGAACAGAATAATAGATGGATGAAACATCATAAGCCAAACACCAGGTAGATTTTGGACAGACTGACAGTCCTCTGGTCTACAAAGTGCAGCATGAAGGTGACTTTGAACAGAACTCATGGAAAAGTTGTTCATGTACAGACCATAAATATGGAGTCCAGCTGTGCTTGATGCTGCTGGGCAGATGGACCACTGGGAACCTCTGAGCTTTTCTGGTCCACTCTGTGGAGGAACCAGGCACAATGAGGAAGTCAGGGAATATTCATCCAGCAGTATTCACTGATGAAATCACAGTGAATCAAAAGTCCTTAATATAGAAAGGCAGAGCATCACATAAACATAATTTAAAGTCAGAAAGAGTAAGACGATGTACGAACTAGAAGAACCTCTGATGGTCCACATCAGCTCAGTTTGGTTGAGTTCCTGCAAATCTCACCAACCACATCATGAAGTTTTCCTTCCCTGCTGAACTGCTGAAATGCACAAAAGAACCAAGTCCTGATGGACCAGACTGGCTTTACCAGGTATTTCACAGTGGGTTGTGGAAATGTGTCCACCGTTAGTCTGACATGGAGCTAGAAAGCAGCAGATTATCATCATCAGCACCAAAACATGGAGATATGAAGATGTTGTCAATGGGGTTTCTGTCTGGTGAGGAAGGGGACCACGTCATTATTCTTTCATCTTTAAGGCCTTTACTGGCTAGACACATAGTGGAGTACTTTGATGTATGCAATTGAGCATTGTCCTGCATAAAAATCATGGTCTTCTTGAAATATGCAAACTTGTTCCTGGTCCACTGCTTGAAGAAACTGTCTTCTAAAATCTGGCAGTAGGTTTGGGAGTTGATTTTGAGTCCATCTTCAGACCAAAATTGTCCAACTAGCTCATGTTTAATGAGCTAGTTGGACATTAAACTAGGTGGGCTCATATTAGTACCCCACCTCCACCTTGCTGGTGTCTAATGCGAGGTGGACCTCTGTGGCCATTACTGATCCAGCTACAGGCCCATCCATCTATCTGGGCCATCAAGAGTCACTCTCATCTCATCAGTCTATAAAACCTTTGAAAAATCTGTCTTCATATATGTTGTGGCCCCCTCTTGATGTTCCAACTTATGTGTCTTGTTCAGTAGTGGTCGGGTTTCGGCTTTCTATACCTTGGCTATATCTCTTTGTTCTGAACATCTTGTACTTCTGGGCACTCAAGGTTGGAGTTCTGGAATATAATAGCAATGGAAGGTAATGGCTTCCTGGTAGCTTCATGTCTGATTCTTCTAAAAATTTTTGCAGCTAATTTACATCTTTCTTTCTCAATATGGTTCTTGCAACCATGTTTACTATTTGCAGCAAAACATTTGATGATTCTGTGAAAATGCCCCAATATCTGAGCAATTTCAAGACTGCTGCATCCGTCTGAAAGACTTTTTCCAATTTTGGACTTTTCAGAGTAACATAAATCTATCCTTTGGCCCATTTTCCTTGAGGAAAAGAAGCTTTCTAACAATTATGCACACCTTGATATAGGGCTGTTCTCAATTCGTGTCCTCAGGCCCCCCTGCTTTACACGTGTTAGTATGATCAGCTCTATTTAAGAACAGCTGATTCAGATGATTGTATTCCTTCTTCTGCAGCCATCAAATACCACAGAAGGCTGTTATTCACCCACAGATACAATCCAGGTGTGTGGCAGAAGGGAAAACAGCCAAAAATGCAAGGCAGGGGGCCTTAAGACTGGAATTGAGAAACAATGATATAGGGTGTCCTTAGGCCCCACCGTTCCTCATTAAACAAATACACATTAGCTGATATTCAATAAGCATTCCATGTTTACTGCTAGGAGTTGAATAATGTGCATAAAAATGATATGGTCAAAACTAAAACTTGCCTAGTAATTGTTCACACAGTGTATATGTGTGACAAAATGGACATTAGAAATAATTACACCCCCTCCCCTTTTCTTACTTTATTTAAAGCCTGTTGACTATACTCTTAAGCTGCACTTCTCCTACTTGAACTGAGATGCATTAAACTACAGTTACAGCAGTTTGCCACTAGTTGGCACATAGAGCATGGTGAGCACTCCTGACTCAGCGAGCCAATGGCAATTTAGCACAGTAACAGCTGGTCAGCGGAGGTGGTCCCTGTTAATCTTGTTTGTTAACAGCGTTCATGAAATAAAATAACCTACAAAAACCACACTGATTAATCATTTAGTGTGCAACAAAAGTGAAGCATTCAGACCAGAGAGTTTCTAAACTCGTTGTCATTAGTTTGTTCAGTTCTGCAATAATGTCTGAAGCTCAAATTAGACATTTTGAATCCAATTATATATTTTAGAAGAAAATGCTGCACCTTTAAACTCATGTAATGAAACATCCCCAAGTCACTGATTAAGTATGTGTGATTGTTCAAACTACAGCTGAGGATAACTGAAACTCTTCATCACTAGAACTGAGGAAGACTTTCAGATAAGACGACAGAACAAGTTAGGAACAAAGAAAGAATGTCCAACTGGTTCCATGTAAAATAAGATTAAATCACTATGAGAAGGATCACACAGTCCAGTTATGCCAGTAACATGGAACAGAGAACCAATCAGATAGAGCTACAGTTCAGACTAATTATTTCACCTTAAGAAGAGGAAAGTGTTTAATGATGGCAACTAATCAAGGGGGGCCAATGCAACCTGATCATATTTGTTGAACATGATGCATGATTAAAACTTTGTATTAAAAGTGTCATGATTTACCGAACTACACTTTATGAAAACAGCCATAAATATTCATGAAGACTTACTCATGTTCATGACAGATGTTATGTCATGTTTATGATGGTCTTATTCACAACTCGTCAAATAAAGTGTTATGGATTTCTTTAACTGTTGTCATACACACACACACATACACATGCATACATACATAGCCCTGTCACAATAAACAACAAGTCAATTAATCGTATGATAAATTAAAATGATCGACCGCATTTAGATTTTTTGCCTTTATCATTTCTTCATGCCTTTTTCTCTTTCTACTCTGGATGAAAAAAGGCTCAACTCTGATGCTCTCCACTGACTCCTCACTTCCTCATTTCCTTAGTGTAAGGGAGGAGTGAACTACTGCAGCAGGTAGTCAGATATGTCCATCTACTCTAAATCTAATAATTATCGAAGGGCAGTACAGTATTCAGATTAAGTAATCTGTACTCTTTTGGTTGAATGTAGTTTTTATTCCCACTTTGGTTTGATGTTGTGTTTAATTTTTATTCAAGAGCATTTTTAACGCAGACTGAGAGTCCATTTTATTTTGGTTGTTTTGTTTATTTTGTTTACCAGTTCCAGTGTTAAGTGTTGTTTTGAAAATAAAGTAATAAGGTAATAATAATAATTTATTTTTGGCAGGATGTGCTTGCCTCATTATGTCAATTAATCGCTCAGCAAAGTTTGTTGTTGTGACAGGCCTATACATACATGCACACACACACACACACACACACACACACACACACACACACACCCACAAGGGTGTAACTGTATGCAAGTTGGTGGCAACGAGGTGAAGTAGGTGGCGCTAATGCACCCACAGTTACTAGAAGATCTTTTCCTTTTTTGTGCCAAGAATAAAGCCAGAACTTATATGTGAATGCCATACAGTCTTATTCAATAAATTAGGACACACTTCCTGTTGGAATAATTATGTGTTGTTATCATTCTTACATAAGTAGTTACCAGTTTGCTTTTCATTTAAAGGTTTAGTATTAACACCCAAGAGAGAAGGAATTTGTTAAAGTGTGTGAGACATAGCTGACCTTAAAACATGTTCTTTGAAGATGGTCTTCTGGGAGTTTCCTTAGTCGTAAAACTGTGTTTGTTTGTGTTAGTTCCTGTTGGCTCCTAATCTTATCATCACCAGCCCCCTTGCTTTTGTTTTGTGTTAATAAAAGTCAAGTTCTACTGCAGAGTTTCAGCACATATGGTGAGCTGCTTGAAGAAACAGCTTTCTGTGTCTTCTTCTGCAGAAGCTTCGCTGAAAACTCATAAGCGTTGTCTGTGGTTCTTCCTTTTTATTTAGGTAAACAAAATACCTATCACTTCCTGATGTGGCTTGTCAGATTAGTAATACCTTTGGAAAATAACCTCTAAGCAGGTATTAAACTTATAATGTCACCTGGTGATGGAATTACTAACAAAGAAACTTTTCAGTCTAATCTATGGGATGAATCTGTATGTTTGCTCAATACTTGCCTACAGTCAGGGCCGGCCCAAGGCATAAGCAAACTAAGCAGCTGCTTAGGGCCCCAACGCCCAAGGGGCCCCCTCAGTGGAGCTTATATATTATATATTGCATATTTTCAGCAACAAGGCAATACAAAGTATATATATATGCATATTAGCATCTCTCATGGTATGAGGTAGGCAGTAGCTTGAAGGGTCTTGCCTAAGGACCCAGACTGGATTCGAACCCCCCCCTCTCGGGTGATATACTGATGCCTTATCTATTGAGCTATCCAGTCAGCTACTGGTGTTGCGAAGCTGCTAATAGAAAATTAGCTTGATAGCGACAGTTCAGTTCAACAGCCAAAGATTTATTCTACGGTCTTTGTGTTTGTGTGAAACTGAATTTATTCTGTAAATGAGTTGATTCTCATGGTTGGCTCTGTATATTTCTGAGGTATTTTTGGCTTCAAAACACTGTTTGATAAAGTTTAATAACAATATTTAAAACTTCTCAATGTTTGACATTGTCTAGTAAAATGTTTTTACGTCAGGCTACATACTGTAGCTGCTACATGGATGAGCTTCTCTATGCTGTAGTTTGGGATTTGTTGTTTGCTGCTGAGCATTTTGTGGCTAAAACAAACATTATTTATACATCAACCAGGGGAACCACATAGGGGGGAAAGTTAGGACAATTACAAGGGCCCCTGACCGACAGGGGGGCCCCCAACAATAATTATTATTTGTTTTGTTAATAGAAATAAAAAAAATAAGGCCCTGTCAACTACAATATTAATCATATTGTGTTTTCTAAAATTGTTTTTAGCAGTAAAATTAACTGTTACCACTCCCAGACCTAAAAACACACATCCACATTTACCCTGAACCTCCTGGATCTGCATGAAATGGTTCATTCCTGCTTATTGCACTTGATGTTCAGCAGCAGACAGTGGAAGACAAGATCGACTGTGGCGGTTACTATACTGCCAATAAAAATTATAAAATAAGATTTTCAAAAAAACAGAGAGAGAGAGAAAGAAAAATGTAAGAGTGTCAATTTGTAACCCAGTTCTCAGAGAGGTGGGTAAACTGTGTGAGATGATCAACCATTTAGCATAGTTAGCTCAGGTAAAGGTAAAGGTAATTTTATTTATATAGCACATTTTCAGCAAAAGGCAATACAAAGTGCTTTACAGGAATTAAAAGGGAATATAAACAAAATAACAAACCAAAATAAAGAGCAAAAGCAGAAAAGGCTAAAAATGTTGATCCAAAGTAAATAAACTAGATGCTCCTATTCAGGGTTACTAGATAATTATAAGTAAGTTTCCTCTGGTCTAATTTCTTTTCTGGTTTGGAAGAATAAGAGTCTTAAAAATAATTGCTATGGTAGTTTTTCTGGGTTCCAAGTTCTAACCTCGTTTCTGGGTTGCTAAATGCTAAATAATCTGTAAGTAAGTAACTTCTGGACTTCTGGGATGCTAGATCAGTGTAATATTCTCTGGACTTTCTAAATGTGCTCTAAATTAGTAAAAGTAATGAGAACTCCACAGATCCTAAGTAATAATAAAAACTAAATGTTCCTGTTCTGGAAGAATTTGTTCTGGATTCTAAATTTGTTGTAAATTGAGTTTTAGCTACAAACCATTTGCCTCCATTTCACTAACATTTAATGAATTAAGGACAAAAATTACCAAGATATTTAAATATTTAACTGGTACCTGTACATTTTATCACACTTAACAACAGATGAGTCAGTCAGCAGCAGCTCTGACCCACGTTCCTCCTGACCTGCCCTCTCCTCAGTGAAATTAAAGCTGCAGTATGTAACTTCTAGATAAAAAATATTTGCTTTTACATATTTGTTAAAACTGTCATTATGTTGTAACAATATGATATGAAAGATGATCTGTGAAAAATCCATTTCCTCTGTCTTTTCCCAGTGCTATCAAGAAACAACCAATCCGTGGCAGTTGAGTTTTATTGCTGTCAATCACAATTTCATGTGGCGCTGCTCATCCTCCATCCTCTCGCTCTGTGCTATGCTGCAGCTAGCATAGCCTGTTGTGAATGCTCAGTCTAGTTAGCATAGCTACCAATGACAGCAGAAAAACATTTTTCCTGTAACGATAAGATGTTTCTCCACCATTAGCACATTTAGCAGTTAATGAATGAGGATGATTGACAGCACTAAGACCTTCCTCCTGGTTCTGATTGGTTGTTTTTGGTCAGAACGGTGCATTACTTAAGCTAACAGTAGTAGTTCAGGGAGGAGGTGGAGGAGATTGATCTTTTTTCACAGATTATCTGTTTCATAACAAACTGTTACAACATGGTGACAACTTTAACAAATATGGAGAAAACATATTTTTATTAAAGTTATATACTGCAGCTTGAATAAAATGCAACTACAGCATTTTTTGAGAAGTCTGGATTGTTTTATGTATATTTTGCACGTCGTGTTTCACTGTTGCTGGTGGGGAGAGACATTTCAGTATCTAAAACTAATAGAAAACATTTAAGCAACCTATTTGCAAACTGTATGTGGACTATTGCATGTAAAATTCATGAGCAGTAAATATTGTGCTACTATCAGTATTGGACCAAAGAAAGCAAGGCAGTAGCAAGCCTTTAAAATTGTGACGCTTTTTATGGGTCAAATAGACTCAAAACATTTTAACAGCAGCTGCACGGGGCCCAATCTAATTTTTTGTCATGGGGCCCAAGATTCCTGGCGGCGCCCCTGCAGACAGATCCAAATGATTGATGAACTTGCGCAGATTTCCCTGCAGATGCAACCAGGAGGAATTTGTGAGGCTGCATGTTCAGATCCCAGCAGCTGAACTGCTGGTATTTTCAGTGAAGTCGTTTAATTTAATTTATTATAAGTTATTGAGGCCACAGTCAGTGATTTTTATCACTGCGGAGAAAAAGTTAGAAGTTTATCTGCTATATGTGTTATGAGATCTGGATTCACGGTTTAACTAGGTGAATAATAACTAAACCATGAGGCTGAATAGCCTATGTTAATATGATTATAATTTAACAGGTAAAAATAGTAAATGACATGTTTCTGATCATTGATCCTCCTGAATAATGTCCAGCCTTGTTTAAAGAGCAGAAAAATCTGTTTCTGAGACAAACATGTTGGTTTGAAATGACTGAGAGAAATTTGGTGATCTTAGTGTTGAGCTCTGACATGGAGAAGAACCAGGAATCATTTCCACTCTGATCATCCAAGGAGGATCTGATGGAGCTTCAATCAGAACCAGATGGTCCGTTAGAGACCATCTGAAAGATATCCACATGAGATATTTATTTATCTTAACTGTAGAAATGGTTGATAATCTGCCATATTGGATGATGTTTGAACTTCAGAGGCGGAATCATAAAAATAATTCATAGAAACATTTTATTTCAGAATGAATCTGTCTTTTGTCAGATTTTAGAGAAAGATGCAAATATCAACCTAGAAATAAAATTCACTTCTGTCTATTTGTTCTTGCGTTAATATTAATATCGGACAAAATAAACGAGTTTCATTTGGAAAAATTAGGCTTATAGAAAACAGAATAAAACACAGTTAAATGTTTCTGGTTCAAATGTTATGTCAACATAATAGTTTATAAGAGTGTGTCCTGACTGAGGATTTTTAAGATTCTTTCTGTATGGTGTCAATAACTGACCAATGAATGATGGTTAAATTGATGTCAGGTAAACATCAGATCAGATTTTGAGACTTCTGTTAACTAGTGAAGCTCTGGGTAGAGACTGTGGATCTAAACGGACCTGTTTGATTTTTATACAAAGGAGCCAGTTGAACTTTAATGTGTTCATAGTAACATGTTCCTTATTGGAGCATGTTTCCATGGAGACATCATACGTATTACATCTTTGACGCAATACGTATGAAAAGAAAAATAACCTGAAATTTAGACCAATATTTTCATGACAACAGAACCCAACAGAACTTGTTATCATCACATGGCCACAATAACAGATATAAACTGAACAGTTACAGCAGTTAGAAACAGCTCACCTCTCTGATGGTGGAGATCCAGGAGATTTAAATCCAATGAGAAGACCCTTTGACCTGTCGCTCTTCAAGGACACACAGCTGGGTTCTGGTTCTGGTTCTGGTCTCTCATGGATCCTGACAGAAACATGATGATTAAAACCTAATCAGCAAAGAGGAGCAGCAGCAGCTTCATCACCACGTCTGTTCTGGCCTGATATAGTGAACGCTGTGTGAAAAGGGCTGTGGACAGTTAGAGATGGTGACCTCACCTCTGACCTTTGCTCTGGCTCTCATCTTCCCCACACAGAGTGGTTTTAGAGGGAGGGACTCCCTCCTCTCTGTCCTCACACTGATCCATGCTGCTGAATTCACATCAGCTCACACACACTTTCTACCTTCACCTGCAGAGGAAACACACATCATTCATCTGCACATCAACTCTGATCATCCTTTACATCATTAGAGCTGGAAAAAGATCAGCTGCTCCTCCTCTGATTGGCTCTTCTTCTCTGCTTCATATCAGTGTCAGGTGAATGCAGTCAGACAGCAGAGAGGCAGAGGAAGCTGCCATCAGCTGCTGCACTTCTACTATCAGTCCACTAGATGGAGACATGGAGCAGCATTTACATTCACTGATTCAACCTGAACAGGAAGTATTTTAATTATTAAACTCTACAAGTGGATTATATGCAGCATTAAGATTAAGTATTAAGTAATTTGACTGAATTGAACACATTTTACTTCAGCAGCATTTAATTTTGAAACGAAGTAGGACGAACTTGTTGTGTCTGACTTTCATGGTGGAGACCAGAGTTTGATACAAGGAAATAAAAATCATGAATCAATTTATTCAGACAAGAAAAAAACATCAGATGTTCATTATGTTTGTTTCTAGTTCATCAATAATCCTGTAGATTAACCTTAAAACAACAGAGATTAAAGTTTGAACTGAAATTAGAGGTGAACATTTTCTCCAAACATCAGAGAGAAAAATAAGAAACAGACATTAAAGTTTCTGAAGACAAAGTTCATGTAGAAAACAAAGAAAACTTACAGTTTGTTCAGACGATCCAAAGACTTGAACAAGAATATGTGATCAACAAACTGAGACCCAACAGAACTAGACTGGTGCCACACCTTAACTGGTGACTTTAAACAGAAAGTATTCTGAGTAGAAATGAGGCCAAACTGGTTTGACTGGTTTGACTGGTCAGACTGAAAACTGTCAGAGAAAAGTTTATCTGTTAACGTCTGAAGACATAAAATCTACTCGTGACTCCCAGTTTGAACACAAACACTCTGCTGCTGTTATTCTGCTGATCCAAGTTCTGTTCAGCTCTAATGGAACCAGAACCTGTTTTGACTGGGAACCAACTGGAATCTTCACTGGTGGGGATTTTTCTCCCTCTGGTGGAAATACTACAACCTGAATGATGTCTGATTATTAAACAGATGAAGTGTTTTTAAATTATTCAAATAGTTTTTTTTAAGTGACCAGAACCAGAACCAGAACCAGTTCTGCTGTTCATTGACCAGCACATGATTAAAAGATCATTTGTTCCTCAGCAGCTCTTAAAATGAGCTCAATGCAACAGCAGTAAACATTAAATTGAGTCATTAATAATTGGCCTGAACCAAAAGACTGAGTGAAAAACTAAGTCCATCCTTTCTGCTTCCACAGCAGGTCAAAGGTCAGCATCTGCTGGTCCTATAAAAATCTCTAACCACTTTTTCTCTTTAGCACTAAACAGCAATTATTGTACAGGTTCATGGAATTATGGCAAACAAAAATAAAAACTAAGAAACCAGAACAAGGGTTGGCAGCTTGTTGGATGTTTGGAGGAGAAAACCTGAACATTCAACCTCCAGGTTTTACAGGTTTCTGGATTCTGACCTCAGCAGCTGGAACAATGACACAGATGAAACCAGTGACTCCTGAAAATGGGATGTTTGGATCTGAGCAGGTCTGCAGATTCCACTGCAAATTAAGGTAGAAAGTTTATACTGATGATGTAAACTATGATCATCCTTTACATGATTAGAGCTGGAAAAAGATCAGCTGCTCCTCCTCTGATTGGCTCTTCTTCTCTGCTTCATATCAGTGTCAGGTGAATGCAGTCAGACAGCAGAGAGGCAGAGGAAGCTGCCATCAGCTGCTGCACTTCTACTATCAGTCCACTAGATGGAGACATGGAGCAACATTTACATTCACTGATTCAACCTGAACAAGTCTTATAGTTCATAATTATTTATTTCTACAAGTGGATTATTGGCTCCATTAAAGATGAACTATTTAATCATCTGACTGAATCAAACCCATTTTAATAATATTTTTATTTTAAAAGGAAGCAACAGGAAACTGTTGCTGACGTTAAAGGTGGAGACTAGAGTTCGGTACCAGGAAATAAAAACATTAATCAGTTCGGAGCAGAAAACAGTGAAACATCAGCTGTTCATCATGTTGTTTGATTCCAGTTCATCAATAATCTAATAATCCTGTAGATTAGCCTTCAAACAGCAGAGACATTAAAGTTTCAGCTGAAATCAGAAGTGAAACTTTTCTCCAAACGTCAGAGATTAGAAACAATCAGGAAAAAGTTAGTGATGAAAAATTCAACAAATAAACAAATAAAACTTACAGTTTGTTCAAACGATCCAAAGAGTTAAAGAAGAAAATTTAAACAACAGACTGAGACCCAACTAACAGACTGACGCCGCACCTGAACAGGTAAATTCAAACCGAAAGTAAATGTGACGGATGTTGCGTTACTGATGACGTCACAGTCCACCTGGCTTGTAGTTTTTTCCTTCAGAGCAACAGAACCAGGAAGTAGAAGCTCTGAGGTGAAATCAGAGGCAGGTTGATAAAATCTTCATGAGGAAGGAGAGAAGTTCTGATAAAAATGAGGGTGTACTTACTTTTGATCATGACTGTAGTGATGATTGATAGTAACAAAAAATGAAGAACAGTATTTTAGTTTATTCATCATGTCATAGAGAAAAAATGTGAAAATGTATTTTTCAAACTAATATTTTCACCATGTCATCCATACGTTCATTCTAAAATAAATATTTAATTCACAAGCTAAATATTTACTTTGAAAACAAAATTTTTGGAAATAATAATTTAGCTAAATTTTTTAACTGCAAAATAAATATTTATTTTGCAAACTAAACATGTAATTTTCAAATTCAGTATTTATTTTCAAAACTACATATTTAATTATTTTTTTCCATGGCTAGTTGTTCAGTCAGACGCTCCATCATAATATAACATAACATAACAACAGAAAAATCTGTTTTTAAACAATTCTTCAAAATGTATGTCTTTTTTCCCAGTCAACAATGTTTTTCTTTAACAAAGAAGGAACTATCTTATTTTACACAGGCTTATATGTTTGGTGTGAACTGATTCATTTTATAATTGGGTCTTAAAGTTTAAAGAACAAAACTACAGGCAACACGGAGGTTGGAAAAGAATTATAAAATTAGAATAGAATAGAATAGAATAATAGAAGTACTTTATTCATCCCAGCAGGGAAATTACTTAATACACAAAATACACAAATACACAAAATTAATCCAATTTCAATTTTAACATAAAGATGAATTTTGCTGCTTTAATATTCAACATTCTGTCCAGCTGCTGAAGGAAGTCTGTTTCTCTTTTGCGCGTCCAGCCACAGTGGGACACTTTGAAGAGACAGTGAACTAATATATAAACTGAAACATGAATTAATATTATGATACGATATGATATAAATCATCATTAGCGGATTTCTATCTATCAAAATAAAACAGTAACAATCTGTGTCCTTACAAAGTTTTGTTGGAAGCTTCAACCACTGGCAGCAGCCTCAGAAGATTCTCGCCTTCACCGGTAGGAGGCGGAAGTGCTGCTTGAAGTCGCTGCTGAATTTAAGGAGGAGAAGAAGAAGCAGCAGCTTTATCAGACGGAGCTGAAGAGTCAAGAAGTCTCCTGCTTTCTTACTCTGGTGAGTTTCTCTGTTTTTCATACATTAATGTCGGATTTTATCTGTATTTTTAATTTCCTTGCAGTTTTACGAAGTTATTGATAACTTTATCTCATTTCCGGGCTCACTTTAGAGGTATTTTATTAGCTAAAATGCTAATGTGTAGATAGAGAGTTGACCTACTTATAAACGGTGAAAGAAAGTTTATTTTATGTAAACAGACGTTTATTATTGTACTAAAGTGGCTGGTTTTTAATTTTACTGTTTTATTTTGCACCCATCTAAGGGCGCGTCGTGTTTATGGGAATTATGAGTTTAGATTAAAACATTTTTTTCTGTTAGATATTTTACTTTTATCTCAATGTAATTAACACGTTATTATGCTTTTATCTACTAGAGATAGCTCAAAGTTAATCTCACTGACCTAAAACATTTGCTTTTAATTAGTTTTATATAGAAATTGTCCTAAAACTACATCCAATAATATTTCGCAATATTCCCCCTTTTAAATTAGAGCATTTTTGTTTGTGTATCTCTTCAATAATTTAATATTTTTCTTCTTTTCTTACCAAAGTCAAAAGGAAATTAACTGAAAAATGTAAAATATTTAGTTTTTCTTAAAGCATCTTTTGACAAAACTATATTCTGATGTGTAATAATTTAATAACAATCAACATTTTCTCTAAAAATCAACATATTCGGTAGGTTATGATGAAAAAAAGAAACATTTTAGAGCTGATGTGACCTCAGGATTATTATTCTTCCTCTCTTTGTTTCATCCTGGTTCTTTCATGCATGCTTGCCCAGTTTTCCCAGTGAGTGGGCAGCAAAAACTCGACTTCCACTCACTTCCTGCTAGAAGCTGGGCTGACCCAGCTTTGCATTATGGGTAGAAAAATGGATCTAAATGTAGTTTTTATCTTCCACTGGTTTGATCTTGGTATTCTTTTTTTTCTGCTTTGTTTGCTGGTAGTTTAACAATGCAGACGCCGGCCCAGTCGGTCCTCCACAGTGGGTATTTCCACCCGACGCTGCGCTACTGGCAGAGCTGCGCCGCTGACCTCAGACCAGACAACCTCATCTACCCCATCTTCATCACGTCGGTGGAACTGCTCCTCGTTTTCTGAAACAAACCAGGTTCATCCTGCTGTTCGCAGGAGTTTGACGGTCAGTCTGTTCTGTTTGCTTCTCCTGCAGAGACAGTCCGGACGCGGTGGAGCCGATCGGGAGCCTGCCGGGTCAGGCCAGGTGAGTCTCACCTGGGAGTTCGGCCCCAGAGGGAAGCCAGGGGCCGAGCTGTCGAGGGCCGGCGTGGGTGTTGTTGTCAGATAAACGCTGCTGGGAGGGAAGAGTGAGAATCTGGACTGAGATAAGCAGAGAGGCGGTTAGACGGCCGACCAGCTGATCTCAGAGCTTAGAAACAGTTTTATTTAAAAACGGAGGCTGTTCTCTAGACTGAATGGGTTTATTTCTATTCATCTGATTACATTTTTTAATTTAGCTTTTTTCAGATATGTTTTTAATGAATTTAATTAATTTATTGAGATTTATTTTTTTAGTTTATTCAGCTATTTTTTTGATTTTATTTACATCATTTTATACATTGAATGTTTTAATTCTTTTTTTGTTTAGCTTTTTAAATTACAATTCTCATAAACTTTTTACTTATTTCATTTGTTTTATTTTTGACTAAGAAAAATAAAATGTTTTAGTTTTTTATTTATTGATTAACTAATTGTATTTAACATATTTTGCAGTGTTTTAGTTTTATACATTATTTAGATATTTAGATTTATCTGTTTATTTAAAAATGTATAGTTTATTCTATTTATTGATGACTGATTTATTAATTTTACTTAATTTTTAAAACTTATTTTAAATTGATCAAAGTATCTTTAGTAGTTCATTTTATATTTTATATATTTATTTTTTATTGTTTTTCATTATTATTTTGCATTTTATGTAGTAATCAAGTAATAAATACTTTATTTATTATATAATACACAACAATATAAAACTATTTTAATTTAGGAATATTTTTGTTTATTTAGTTCTGTGTAATATTTAATATATCTCATAATTTTCAGTTGGTTTATTTTTTTATTTAAAGTTTTTTCAATGTTTTCTTTCAGTGATTTTATTTAATTTCTTTATCTTTTAATTCTACTTCATATTTTTAAGTTATTTTTATTATGTGAAGTTATTTTAAAAAGTTTCGAAAATTTCACATTTCATAGTTTTATTATATTTAATGTTTTTATTTTTAATTAAACCCACATGTTTATTTATGACCTGAGTAATAATTGAACCGTCTGCGTTCTGCAGGTATGGGGTGAATAAGGTGGAGGAATTGCTGCGGCCGCTTGTTGAAAACGGTTTGAAGTGCGTCCTCATTTTTGGCGTCCCGGCAAAAATAGCAAAGGTCAGTCAAAGTAAATCTGAAAACACACATTAACATGTGAATCAGTGAAGTCTGTGTAATCCTTAGTCTGGTTGAATCAGTGTAAACGAGCAGCCGTGTTCTGGTTCCTCCAGGACGAACGCGGTTCTGGCGCCGACTCAGACGACACGCCCGCCGTTCTGGCCATCAAAAAGATCCGCAGTTTGTTCCCGGAGCTGCTGGTGGCGTGCGACGTCTGTCTGTGTCCCTACACCTCCCACGGACACTGCGGTCAGCGTCCACTTCCTGCCTCAATGCTTACAGACGACCTGTTCATTTCTGACTTTCTTCTTCTTCTCCTCAGGCATCCTGAACCAGGACGGCTCCCTGAACAACGACGCCAGCTGCCTGCGGCTCGCCGAAGTCGCTCTTTCTTACGCTCAGGCTGGTAAACAGAAACTTCTGACCCAACGTGTCTGAACCGAATCTGAACCGGAGTCGTTTTAACCGGAGCTGAACTTCCTGTGCAGGCTGCCACATCATCGCTCCGTCTGACATGATGGACGGACGGATCAGAGCCATCAAACATTCTCTGCTGTCCAACGGTTTGGGGAACAAGGTGAAGCTCTGCAGCAGAAACATTTCCTAGAAACAATAAGATTAGTTTATTTTTGCTCCATTTTCTGTTTCCAGGTCTCAGTGCTGAGCTACAGCGCAAAGTTTGCTTCCTGTTACTACGGTCCGTTCAGGTACAGTTAGCCGCCGCATCAGAACCAATTAACCTTTTATTTTCATTTTTGTTTTTCCTTCTCATTTTTTTCATTTTTTTGTTATTATTAAAAGACAAAACGAGACATGGATACATTTTTCCTTTTTTTCTTTATTTTTCTTTCCTTTTTTGTTTTTTTCTTTTGTCCACTTTCTCTTCTTTTTTCCATTTTTTTCCTTTTAAAAGGGAAAACAACAACATGGAGTTTATTTCTATTCTTATTTCTATTCTTTTCTTGTTTTGTTTTTTTTCATTTTTCTTTTTTATCCTTTTTTCATATGGAGTACTTTTTTATATTTTCTTTTCTTTTATTCTTTTATATTTTCTTTTTTCCGTTTTCCTTCTTTTTCCTTCTTTTTTCTTCTATTTGCTTTTTATTCTCTATTTGCTTTTTATTCTCTATTTGTTTTTTCTTTTTTTCTTTTAGAAGGAAAAAAAAATAAAAACATGGAGTTCTTTTATATATTTTTTTCTTTTATTCTTTTATATTTTTTTTCTTTTTTTTTTTCTCTTTTCCTTCCACATTTTTCTTTTGTCTTTCTTTTCCTTGTATTTGTTTATCCAGCTATTCGTCCTTTTCTGGCGTTCCTAATTCTGTTTGTTGTTTTGCGTTCTGTAGGGACGCGGCCCAGTCAAAGCCCGCGTTTGGAGACCGGCGCTGCTACCAGCTTCCAGCCGGAGCGAGAGGCCTAGCGCTGCGAGCCGTGGTGGGTTTTCCAGTCTGGTTCTGTTTGAACACAGCCGGGGAGGCTGACCTCTGGTTGACCTCTTGCTGACCTCTGGTTGACCTCTGGCTTTGTGCTCAACAGGAGCGAGATGTGAGGGAAGGAGCCGACATGCTGATGGTGAAACCGGGCCTGCCGTACCTGGACATCATGAGGGAGGTGAAGGACAAGGTGAGCAGACGAGCTTTTCCACATTTTTGTGTATTTTATGTATTTAGCCATTAATCCCTCCATCCGTTTATCTACACACATATTCATCAATTCACCTGTTCATCCACATTTATCCATACATTCATTTATCCATCTGTCCATTGTCATTGTTCCTGTCTTGATTTTCTGACATTGTGTTTTTCTGGATCCTCCCTGCAGTTCCCCTCCCATCCTCTGGCGGTGTATAACGTGTCGGGGGAGTTTGCCATGCTGTGGCACGGAGCGAAGGCCGGAGCGTTTGACCTGCGCGCCGCTGTGATGGAGGCCATGACCGCCTTCCGCAGGGCAGGTGAGGCGGAGGAACCCACCTGCTGACAAACTGAGGGCCAAATTTAGAGGATCCGGTTCAAGGAAAAGGAAACTTTTACACGACCTCAAATAAGTCAGTGGTTTACAGAACCACCAGTCAGGAACACTGGCAGGCCTTTGGGTTTCTACCAGTTCTAGAGACTGACAATCGTCTACACTCCTTAAGGATCTAGATTTATCTCTTAACGCCGTTTGAGGTCTAGGTGCGTCTCCTTACTTGTTTGAGTTCAGCTGTTGGTGTCACCTGCAGGCGCTGACATCATCATCACCTACTACACACCTGAGCTGCTCACCTGGCTGAAGCAGTAAGGGAGTCGCTGTGACTGAGGGAAACGTGGTAAAACTGGACCGACTCATTCCTGGACCGTCTGATCTCCAGGCTGGGCTGCAGCTCTGCTTCGTGGCCCGAATCCTGGAAACTAGTTTCTGTTTTTAGCTGCTGATGCTGTGATGCATTGAGAATGTAGAAACATATTTTAGTTTTTTAGCCTGGCGTGTCGCCGCTGCATTAAACTAGATCATGAATCAGATAATTATGACGTGTTTATGTAAGAGAAAATAAAAGTGTTCATTCTGATCTGAGGCTGTTTTATTTATTACAGCTGATTTTTATCAATTATTTTCTTTATCTGTTATAAAGGATAAAATATACCAAACTATGCTAATATTTAATCAAGTTTTTATGGAAACTGATGCCTTTTTAATTTTTCTAATATTTACATTTTTTCACTGAAAGATTTTTAAATTCCTTTCATTCCAAATCGGATTAATATGACGGCATATCACGGCCATTGCAGATAGAAAGAAAAATAGATTTCATTTTTTTTTAAATCTAAAATTGAAAAGTTGAAAATTTGCTTGAAAAATCTCAGAAACTTTGAAACTCATTTCTCTAAATATTTGATTTTTTTCTAACAGATGTTCGACTTTTCAAACTCCGACATTTTCACGTTTTCTGAGCATTTTTGCCAGAAATGTACTCCTCTTTTTTTCATCTCCAATGCTCCGTCTTACTTTCCGATTATTAAGGAGGATTTTTATTTAATAGATTAAGAAAAAGAGAGTGATTCCGTCTGCCACCACAAGAGGGCAGAGTTGCGCCATGTTCCAGGGAACTGAGGCCATTTTCGCTCCGTTATTTAACACAAAGTGACTGACTACCGTAAAGTTACGGTCACATTTTTCCTGTATCATCCATCCATCCATCCATCCATCCATCCATCCACAGAAAGGAGAGGAAATGAAAACGACAGCGCCTTTGACGCTGTGACTTATTTCCCCTGACTGAATGGGAAGGTGTCGGACGGTTTTCCAGAAACCAGCAGCTGAAATCAGACGACCCGCTCGGTTCCGTTCAGCCGGAAAGATGAAGAGGCTGCAGGCGGATCTGGAGGAGGAAGGGAGCTTCAGTATGGGAGCACTGACTCCCAAACTGACCTCTGACCTTCTGCAGGAAAACATTTGACTAGCATAGAGCCCTGTAAAAAAATTACTGGTACAAATTAAACTTTTTTCACCTTATTTATTAGTTATCACAACAAAGTTCAGTTTATTTTGGGGGACTTTGTGTCACAGACCAATATTTAGCTCAAGACAATAAAAAATGGACAACTGCCAAACTATTTAATTTCTCTAACGTAGAAAATAATCCTAGATCAGTTCTTCAGAGTTTGTAATCTGCATTCTCTACAGTTTGTAAAGTTATAAAGTGAAAAATTAACAATAATTTGGCTTAGATAGCCGATCAGAGATGAAAATTAAATTGTGATATTTATAAATATCACAATTTCAAACTAATTCTGTTTGGAACTAAATATATAGTTTAAAACAAAATACAATGTGAACAAATCAAAGATTCAGTTCGCAAGCTTAAGTATTTTGCTTGCAAACTAAATATTTTACTCCGAATCAAACAGTTAGTAACCTTAATTTTCAGCTTAAAAGCTAAATATTTAGCTTCAAACTAAATATTTAGTTAGCAAACTAAGCTAAATATTTTTGGTTGGACCTAAAAATGTTGTTTGCTAACTAAATATTTAACTTGCCAACGACATATTTAGGTTGCTAACAACATATCTGTTGACCAAACTAAATATTTAGCACTAGTTCAAACAAAATATTTAGTTTGAAGCTAACTACTTTGATTACAAACTAAACATCTTTCTCCAATCTAAACATGTAGTTAGCATGCTATATACTTAGCACCAATCCAAACAAAATGTTTTGTATGAAGTTAAATATTTAGTTTTACAAATGAAATATTTAGCTACAAACTAAATGACA
This sequence comes from Xiphophorus couchianus, assembly GCF_001444195.1. Lineage (NCBI taxonomy): Eukaryota > Metazoa > Chordata > Actinopteri > Cyprinodontiformes > Poeciliidae > Xiphophorus > Xiphophorus couchianus. Next base: position 6,626,699 of record NC_040235.1, on the reverse strand, counting down.
ATTAAATGTTTAGTTTGAAACTAAAAATGTGACTGGAAAATTAATCCCATTTATTTTTCTTATGTCAGGCTAAATAACTAAAATTGTTGCTTTTAATTTTTGGCGGCTTAACTTTACAAACGGGACATCAGAGTTCTCACTATTTACAATTGGATTCACTAAACTCCCAGGACGTACCGGGGATCCACGGCAGTTTAGTTCAAAACATATTCATGTGTTAGAATGGCCTAGTCAAAGCCTAAATTTTGAAGAATTGAAACCAGTGTCCATTCTTCACCCAGTTTGACTGAGCAATTGTTATTTTTGCATTTTGCATTGCAACTGGACCTAAAAGTGTTCAAAACCATGCCGCACTTTTCAGATTTTTTTTCTGTCGTCAAAAATTTAGAAAAATTTGTTTTTCCTTCCAGTACCAAACTTAACTCTTTGTGTTGGTCTTTTAACGTAACCAGGCCGCCAGGGGGCGATTTAACTTTACTTTTTTTACTTTAATAAACTGATTTTTCTTTAATTTAGTTATATTTATTTATAAACTTGCGCTCTGTAAAGACAAACGCTGTTTATGAAGCAGTGTTTATCAAACATACTGTATTTCTCCAGGGATAATTGAGATATTAGTGGAAGTTTGTAATCTGATTTAGTAAATACTTTTTTATTTCTTGAGCGCAGTAGTTCGGACGGCGCCGCTGTGTATTTTTTACAGTGTGTGACGTGTGCAGGGGGCCGAGCGGAGCCGCGCTCTGATTTAACTTACAGTCATCCGGCTGAGTTATCACTCTGGGAGAGGCCGTCACTGTGAGGACCGCGCTGCGCTGGGAAACTACTACAACTTCATTCACCGTGGATTTACGCAGCGGGGACGCATGGCACAGCCGCGCTCACGCCACCGGGCGACGACTTTACTGAGTTCGTGCCACTTGTGAAGGCGCGCGCGGGGCGAGTTTGGGGTCTTTATGGTGCGGTGAGACTGAGGGAAGCCTCTCCAAGCTGTGCGCACAGAGATGGAGCGCAGAGCCGCGCTGGGCTGCTGCCTGCTGGCCGCGCTCTGCCTCCTCCGCGGCTGCTGGAGCGACATCACGGTGGCGGTGATGCTGCCGGACAACTACAGCATGTACGCGTGGGCTCTGCCGCGCGTGCTGCCGGCCATCCTCATGGCGAAGGAGGATCTGCACGGGAAGCACAACCTGCTGCTCGGCCACGACATCAACATCCTGAACTACAGCACGCAGGACCCCGCCGCGGGCTCGTGCGCAGAGAGCCGCGCGCAGGTGCTGGCCGTGGACGCGAAGCTCTACGTGCGCCCGGACGTCTTCTTCGGACCCGGATGCGTGTACCCGCTGGCCTCCGTGGCGCGGTTCGCGTCCCACTGGAAGCTGCCGCTGATCACCGCCGGCGGCCCCGCGTACGGGTTCGACGCGCGGGAGGAGTACCGGACCATCGTGCGCAGCGGGCCGACCAGCACCAAGATCGGGGACTTCATCAACGCGCTGCACACGCAGTTCAACTGGACGTCGCGCGCCGTGGTGATCTTCTACGACCAGCGGCAGGACGACCGGCCGCACTACTTCCTGTCCGAGGGGATCTACCTGAACCTGAAGCAGGAGATCAACGTGACGGTGGAGGCGCGGCCGTACCAGAAGGAGCAGGACCACAAGGAGCTGGTCGGCTTCATGAAGGAGAGCGGCCGCAGTAAGACATCCATCCATCCAATAATTCATAAACGATTAATCGGATTAATGCTAGTGTCCTCAACTAATTTGGTCATGATTCATCTACAGATTCTTAAAAAGGCATTACACAAAAACTGTACAAATTTTTTTTAACATTTTGCATTTAACACAAATAACTTTTAAACGATTAATCATGATTAATATATTTTTTAAATAATCGTCAACTAATTGAGTAATCAATTAATCGTTAACTCCAATATACAATATACCATACAATATAATATGTCAAAAATTGCAAGTTACTGAAAGAACAAAATACAAAGAGCTGTAATTATGGTAAACTGTACAAAAATGTAAACATTTTGCATTAAGCACAAAAACATCCTTTATTTGTAAATATGTTGTTCCCAGAATTTATTAGTGACAGTTTTAGCTTCACCTGGATCAAATTTGGTAAAAGAAATCCCTTAAGCAACTGTTGCTGTCCAATTATTCATCGATTAGTCCAGAAATATTTACCATATCAGCCCTGCATTGTATTGATGTTAAGTCAAGCAGAAAAGCTGAGCTGTTCACATGTCGATTTTAAAAGCATTTATTTGCTGCAGATGCATCCTTTGCTACAAATAATGAAAGTATGAATCTGTCCATCCATTCTTGAAATGATTAATAAAATTAAATGATTAATCGTGATTAATCCATTATTCAAATAATATTCAACGAATTTAGCAATTGATTAATCGTCAACTTGAGCATGCAGACTCTAAAAACGGCCAATTGCTCAGAGCATTAATTACACCCTAACTGTATAAAAATAAATACATTTTGTATTAAGTTAAGTTTATTTGTATAACATATTTCAGCAATAATCGTAAAAACATCATATAGTCATCAATTATGGAACGAGACATGACATAGTCAAAGTCATCAAGCAAATACACGTCAAATATGTTGATTCCAGTTACTACAAACAAATGCAGCTCTAAACATGTCAGCCTTGATTTAAAGGAACTCAGTGTTTCGGCTGATTTGCAGTTCTCTGGTAGTTTGTTCCAGATTTGAGAACCTGTGAGGACACTGTTCCAGTAATCAATGCGACTAAATATTAACGCATCGATGAGTTTCTCTACATCCTTTAATCCTGGCTTCAGGCTGGCTTTATAACTGTCTTTATGTGGCTCTGAAGGTTCAGATCACAGTTCATCACTGACTCATCTTTAGGTCCAAAGATAAAAACTTCAGTTTTGTTTCTGTTCAACTGGAGAAATTTATGGCTCCTTCACACATTGAATTAAAAACGTTTTGTGTTTGTAAATCGATTCAACTCAGAACTTTTCCAAACGGCGGTTATAGAAAAAAAATCTCCCATTAAACACCTTTTGCTATCTTACTATTAATTTGTTAATTAAAATGTAACTTTTTGCATTTTAGGCAATAAAATGTTTATTTGAATCTTTTAATGGATTTGTAATATTGTGTAAAAAATCTTAAGTGGTTAAATGAAAAATACACAACAATTGATTAATCAGTTATCACCAGAATAATCGATTAATCGATTACTAAAATAATCATTAGTTACCGCCTTAATCCGTCCGTCCATCCATCCATCCATCCATCCATCCATCCATCTACTCTAACTTCTCCTTTAGTTCAAAGCAGATAGTTAATTATCCTCTAGTTCTTTCACTTCTGGCTCGTTTCCTAAATGCTGAAATAAATTAATTCAACTTTAACTGTCCAGGTCAGAACCAGGTTTTTCCAGGCGGTCAGCACTCGGTCCGGTGGGACGCCTGTTTTTGCCAGGGTTATTACCCAGGAATGTCTTCCGGCTGTGCTGCTGCTGCGGGTTTAGCTCCTGTGGAGGACCGCCACATGGGAATGAGAAGCTGTCATTAAATCTGTTCCCTGACAGCCAAAAACAAGCCGCATGTTGTTCCCATTCGTACAAAGAACACAGAGACCGTGAGCAGATTTACTGATATTTAATCAATCTGGAAACAAGACAAAACCCCTTCAACTTATTTACAACGGGTGTTGTTCCAACTGCAAACTATGGATTCTTTTATCAATATTTCATATGACAGACCAACACAAAGTGGGGCTGGAATGATTAATCGTGATTAATCGACTATCAAAAATAATCGTCGCTAATTTAGTAATCGATTAATCATTAACTGGAGTAACAAAAACAACAAAAACATTTTCTCCAAAGCTCACCACTCCACTACAAAGAGTGTCAAGTCTCTATAACATCCATTCAACGCTAAGAAATCCAGGTGTGTTAGTGTGGCCTAGTCAAAGTCCAGACTCAAAGCCAGTTGAGAAGAGTTCAAAAGTTGTGTTCCCAGCTGCTCTCCACTTAATGTGACTGAATTTGATCTATTTTGAAAAGAAGGATGGACAAAACACTAAAAATACTATGGTAGAAATGATTAATCAGATTAATTGTGATTAATTGATTATCAAAATAATCGTCAGCTAATTTAGTAAACAATTAATCATTAACTAAAGTATACAGAATCAAGAAGGCCATTGGTTGAAACAAAATCAATATTTCTATACAATTAAAAGACGCAAATAAAGAAATAATTCAGTTATTTTTCTAAATAAGAAAATAAACATAAACGCACTCCTTCAGTGAATCTGAACCAGGTGAAGCTTCAACTATACCACTTTTGGATAAAACATATTTACAGACAAATGCAAAATGTAAATATTTTTTGTACAGTTTTGGCTTAATTATTCCTGTGAACATGTTGGGGTTTTTTTACCAAATGGGCCTGTTAGAGTGGGAATATTCCAGTTAATGATTAATTGTTTACTAAATTAGTTGACCATTATTTGAATGTGATTAATCACATTTAATTTGATTAATCGTTTCAGCCCAATGGAAGAGTTCATGTTTAAGTTAGTGATTGCTCAAACCAAGCCCAAATTCAATATCCAGTTAATGATTAATCGATAACTAAATGAGTTGACGATTATTTCAATCATTGATTAATCGCAATTCATTGTGATTAATCATAGTTAGTCATGATTAATCATCAATTAATCACAATTAGTCATGTTTTTAATCATAGTAGAGTGAATTTAAAAGGATTCATGTCTTATTTTAGCTCAGTTTTTTTGTGTATTTCCTAACAGAAATGTAAGAGCAACCTTTGCAGGAATATTTATGTTTTTGCAAAGATGATTTGTCTTGGAAAGCTTGACCAACAAAGATGTGCTGCTGACAGCTCAGAAAACACTCGGGCTGTTTTTGGAAAGCTGGCCAGAGATGATTGGTTTGGACTGATTATATCCAGTTTGGATTTAATCCGATAAGAGGAATGTTTGCTCAGTCACCTGTTCATCGCTTTTTTTGTGTTGTTTTATAATGTTTTTTTTATATTTTCACTGGTTGTTGTAGTCAGTGATAGTTCGTAGAGGTCTTGGGGGGGAATCTCATGATTCGGGAAACATCTGGAGGGAATCACTGTTCACTTCAGAGCAGAATGTGCTCCCAAATAGTAAATACTGCCGCATTTCGGTAAAGTAATTCCTGGGAGTCTTTATCTGTTGGTTGAACAACGCGAATGTAATCAAAAGGCAATTCTGACCTCCCTCGTTCGGGAATTAGGGGGCAGGGGGTCATGTGAGCTAAAGGTTTTGTCAGGGCTTGTCCCGCCTCGCCACTCAGCAATATTTCTCTTTACACCAGAAATATCCCGCAGGCGGTCGGGTTACTCCGCAAGAAAATGGAGAAAAAGTGAAGGTTTCAGTGGGAAAACAAATAACAGTGAACATTTAATGACTCTGCTCATATTGTGTTTGTTTCCCTCTTTAAAAAGGCAAATGAAGTATTGTAAGCAGGATTAAAACAAAGGGACTTGTGGTTAACGAAATGGACAACATGGCTCTCCACTCAGGGCGCTCCTCAGTCTGGGGGCAGCACAAGAAATCAAACAGCAAAAGCTGGATATCACTGACTTTTCTATTGGTTGCCCTCTGGACAGTGTTTTTAGGATTTATGGGTTTCAGTTTTTGTGTTCTTTTATTATTGCTCAACAGGGCTTGCCATATTCAGTTCATTGGTATTGCTGTAAATGTCTTTCCGTATGAGTTCATTCATTTATTTTTATGTTTTTCTCTTTGTGCGCCGAAGCTAATGATGATGATACTCAATTACTCTCCCTAAACCTAAAAGAATTGAATTATTTAATTTACAAGTAATATTGTATTTAATAGAGATGCACCACAAAAATATATTTTTACAGAAACTGATGTTTATTAAAATTTACAGTATTTTTTAATCAGAAACGTCTACTTTTGAGAGTTGAAAGTCCCACAATATAAAACATTAATAAGGCCTTAAATATATATATGTTTTTACATATATAAAGGTTAAATAAATTAGATTAATTAGTTTCATTATTATTATTATTATTAAAATTTGATACAATTAAGTCAGCAAATTCAATATCCGGATTCTAAAAAACTGGATATTAGTCAACAAAATATCTCAGATTTCAACTCTCCTTTGCCCACATTGATGTTATATATTTGTAAGATATAGTGCTGCCAAAGAAAGGAGTGAGAATAAAATGTCTTTTTTTGAAAGGAGCACCAGTAAAAATAATCTCAACGCTCTCATCTTGATTCTTCTCAGTCTGTTAACGTGAAGCGAGCTCCAGAATCTCTGCTAAGAGAAGGAAAAACCACAGCAGGCTGCAGATTCCTGCCCTTCTGTCCAGTTTGTTCTGTGCATTAGTGGTTTGCAGCTCACAGTGGGAGACACAGAGTCACAGCTCAGGTTTACCTCATTATAATCACTGAAATCCTGCATAACCTGCACGCTGGTTTTACACATCCAGTTTGTAAATGGATGAGTTTCTCATGTTCTCACAGAGAAACTCCTCAGATTAGTCGGTAAATGTTGGAGGTAATCTGCCTCGTCTGGAGGGGAAAACATGACAGAAAATCTGCAGTAATCCTTGGAACATAAGTCAGTGTCTGACTTGATTCCTTCTAATCTGGATGGTGATTATCTGTGAACAGAGTCTGTTTAGTGTCTCTGTCTGACTAAGAACTGATGAGGGAGCTCTATGTAAATAAATAGACCTTACAACAGGAACAAATGGGTGTTAATTCATTCTGAGGTAAACTCAAGTAACAGGTTTAGCAAATCAAGGCTGAATGGAAACTTGGAGCGGTAACAGTGATGATAGTCATGACCATGATGGGGTCGTTTCCCCGAGTAGGAGCCGAACGGCGCCACGAAGCAGAGCTGCTTCGCTGGTTGCTTTTATTTACACTCAGGGTTTTCACTGAGTTTTACACCGGAAGGTTTGAATGAGGCAGAAACATTCGTCTGTCATTCAGGGAGTTTTCACACCTGATAGTCTGGTAGACTGGGTTCGATTGGCAGCAAAAACTACTGCATTTATTACACTTTCAGCTACTGTGGTTTGATTTCACACTGCACACGCTCAAAAGAACCAAAACAATTTTTTAAAAAACTGTTCCCCTCCCTGCCTGTGGGGGCGCTGCACCAAGAATCACCAAAGGAAACGACATGAAAACCTCTGAAGAAGACTCTGACCTCAAAAGATTTTAGTAGTTATAGGATTTCCCTTTTGTCTTTGGTAAAAGACCACAACACATTTCTCCTGCTAGCGCTAGACTAGCGCGTTTGTCTTGGTTGTGTTTACCCAGAATGCCCTGCATTGTAGTCCACTTCCTGCCTTTTGAGCGTTTTGCGTTCACATGTGCATTCAAACCGAGGTTGAGACCGAGGTTTGTAGGCGGATCAGAGTTTTCTTTTTTGTTCAGGTTTTGGTTCCAAACAAACTGGACTTTCTTGATTAGAGGAGATTCATTATGCAAAATTTACATTTCCCATGTTTTTCTATTTCCATTTGGGTCTCAATCGCTTCTAAAAACAACTCAAGTGCTTAAAAAACACCCAGCTGTTTTTTTTTGTTTTTTTTTGTTAAGACACATCCAATGGGCACGCCGTTGTTACCTAGCAACCGCAGCAGAATTCCGCTTGTTACCTAGCAACACCAGTGGAGCTCCAGCATGTTTGGTCAGCTGGTTTTTCCGCTGTATGCTCTGTACAATGGCTGCTGGAAAAGACAAGTACTTTGTTGTTGACTTACCATCCAGAAACTACTTGCTGTATTCTTGTTGGTTGTGCAGGAGGCTCCCCTTCTGCTTTTCAAATATGTATGGTTGTATAATTGGGCATCTGTTTACAGTCATTTTTACGTGTGAGTGTCAACGTTAAGTTGAGGGCATGGAGAGCAGCAGAGGATATGGATTTAAGGTGACAAGATGCTGTAAAACAGCTAAAATCTCATTGTCAAAGAATAATTTTGTTAAAAAATGCAATGAACAGGTTTTGTATAGGCCGTAGAGCTGTCCTAACCTCCACAAGGAAGTGTATTTGTCTCTGTAGGAATGTGAGAGCACCCTCAGGGACGATGCATGCTGGAGGATTAGCACTCAAACAGGAGAATACCTTAAGTACAGTCTTACCTTGACTGCAAGATTTCCAAATGACTTGAAAAACCTGAAAATTTCTCAGTTTCAAAAGTCGAATTTTAAAGTTTTTTCTAGATAATTTCTGAGTTTTTCGGCAGAAATTTACTCCTTTTTTTGTCGGCAAAGTCCCCACCTACTGGAGAAGCATCGGTGTTGCAGCATTCTTTTCATTCTAGATAAACTTGAAAAACCTCCAGAATAATTCGGGTTTGGTTGACATTTACTGACTAAATGTCCTCTCTCTCTTCCTGCTGCTCTCCATGAAATTCTTCCCCATCAGCAGCTTCCTGTCATCTCTGTATTTTGTTACATGAGGTAACCCAACTCCACACATCTGGGACACTTATTTTCCTCTGACATGATCAATGAAGTATTACGTAATGCGGTATTAATAGAAACAAACAGCAGCGTGTTTATCATTCTAAAAATAAATTGTTATTCAATTCTCATCGCTTGATTCAGACCAAATCTAAATACTTTCAGATATTTTCAAGGTCCTTGACAATGTTTGAGAGAGCAGCATCAGTGAAAATGTGAAAGTGTAAAAGGTAAATTTTAGAGTTTGTGATCAAAATGTGTCTACAGGCGGTTAAACTTTTTACCGCTAACGTTTAATTAGCAGAAGAAACTCCAAGCCAACCAACGGACAAGCAGCGAAAGAAAAACAATACTTGGTACTGATGACTCCCTGCTGATTCTGAGAATCTTTCTGCATGATTAAAGTCCATTGAGGAAGCTGAGGCCATATAAGTACAGTAAGTTTCACAAATCTTAATGGAAGGACTGTAGGCATTTCTCAGAAAATGAAGGACGTTTTCAGTGGAACAGGGCTGTTTTCAGGGATCCATCTTGATAGTAACCCAGTAGGAAGGTGGGACTCAGACTCCCATGTAATGATTTTGTAATTCTTGGCAATGCGATACTGGGAACCTGCTGGGTTTTTTTTTATTGTGAACCAAAACTTTCCAGTTCTTAGAACTAGTGAGGAGAACGACAGTCCCAGAAGGGGTTAAATAAACTTGATTTTATTGGGATTTTATGTGATGAATCAGCATATTCAGCCTTTTGTGAATCCATAAATCCCAGGAGCAGCTTTTATTGCAAATATATGAGCAAGTCTTGGAGGTTAAATGTTTACTAGATTCTCATTTGGACTGTAACTTGGCGAAATCCACTTTTTTAGCTCTTAAATACATTTTGTTGGATACTCAGAGTCCCAACAAATACACAAATGTTGAATTTAGTTTCTCCTGATCAGAGTTGGACAGTAACTAGTTACTTTTACTCAATTACATTTACTTGAGTAAAAATATATATACTTTTCTATTTATATAAAAGTATATATATATATAAAAGTATATATACTTTTATATTCATATAAAAGTATATATAAGAGTAAATATACTTTTATATTTACTTTGAGTAAGTAAGTAATTACTTACTCAAGTGGAGTTTATTATGAAGTATTTTTACTCTTACTTGAGTAAATTTTCTGGATTTTCTACAGACAGAATGAAAAACAAACACGTTTTAACCAAAAATTCACCACACAGACACACACCTGCAGGTTTAAGTTTATAAGTTTTTTATTGAAAGAACTAATTTGGAAAAATTTTCTTTGGCCTGATTTCGTTATTTTTTGTTACTTACATGAATTATTGTCATTTTGGTCCTTTAATTACCAAAATTTCCACTTAACTTTGTAATTTTGTCCATCTGATGATGTAATTTTTAATATTAAATGATCAATAATTTGATCAGTTACTCAGTACTTGAGTAGATCTTTTCAGAAATACGTTTTACTCTTATTGGAGTAATTTCTTGGATGACAACTTTTTACTATTATCACTATTACGGTTTTTTTTTAGCTGTTATGTCACAATATTTGCTCCTGAACTACTAAATAAGGTCATGAACTTCCGGCTACCCACTTTCGCGAATCCGCCATATTGTAATTCTCGCAGTGACGTAGCCGTTGCAGTTTAAATTTGCTGAAACTACAAGTGGTCAAAATGTTCCGTTGTTGGGAGTATTAACCCACATAAGTCACTACACCGTCCTCCAACATCAGACCCTCTTCAAATTACCTCGTTAAAAGTAATTTTGTCTGGGAAATGTTCCCCCATCAGTGGGGAAAATCCCCTTTCAATTAAAGGACTCAGCAACTTCCTCGTTATTAATATATAGAACTTCCACTTCTGTCCGTGGAAGTGGAAATGACGGACACAGCAAGGCGGTGAGCTAGCATCGTGCCGTCTGCTTATGCTAGCTGTTAGCTCCTTGAGGACATGACCGTACTGCGTGTTTAGAACAATATTAATATTACAATAACAATATTAGTTTGTAGAATAGTATTATTTCATACATAGTTTAGCTTTGTGTTTGACGTCTTTGCTTTGAGGACCCCACCATTCAAATGCTTTCAATGACGTTCTTGGAGCTAGCGTTAGCCAACTGGCTAACTAGGTTGAGTTTTTTTATAAGACATGTTCATTTATATGATGGCAGCATTTTCTGCCTGGAATATGTAAGTCTGGATAGACGCTATTAAATATTAAAATAGGCAGTTCTAATTGTTTTTTGTTTTGAAGGTTTCATTTTAGTAATCGATTAATCAGTTATTCTCATAATTAATCGGATGAACAATGTCTCATTCCACAGATTTTCCATTTAGCCACTTGAGCCTTTTTATACAGTTTTATATGTAAAGATACAAGTACAGAAATAATTCAATTCATTTTAAAATAAGAAATTAAACATTTTATAGCCTAAATTGCAATACCAAAGCATTCTTTTAGTAAATCTGAATCAGATGAAGATTAAACTATATCACTTTAGGAACTTTGGCTAAACCATATTTACAGATAAAGATGTTTTTATCTTAAATTCAAAATGTATATTTCTTGTACAATTTTGGCATATTTACTGCTCTGATATGTTTTTTTCCACAAAAAATACTTTTTTGAGTCTGTATACTAAATTAAATTAGTTGAATATTATTTCATTAATGGATTAATCGCGATTAATTTGATTAATTGTTTCAGCCCTACTCAAATATTCATAGATTTTAGCTGGTTGATAACCCCGGATGTACCGGCAAATCTGACCTGAACTTTCTTCAACATGTTTTCTGTTTTCTTTATGAATTTTGCTGACTTTAAGTTAGATTTTTCTTCTATGAAAGCTAAATTTGTTTGTGGAAACTGACTGGGCTGGATTTTATTTAGTGGTTTTATATAGACCTGCCAGAAACGAGTTCAGTACTTTCCATTAGTGTGATTTGTTATTTTTCTTTTTTCTGTTTTGCTGCCAAAAACTGGATGGTAAAAGTCTTTAGTTTGGTGTTTTGGTTTCGACTAGCCTCTTTTTTTTGAAGGACCATTTTGTATTCAGAGACTTCAATATTCATTTTATTTGTTGTTTTGTGTAATAATTGTGAATGTTTAAAATGTCTCCCAGTTCCAGTGTTAAATGTTCATTAGAATTTAAAGTTAATTGATATTTTAGATTGAGTTTCTGCATTATTTTACCATTATTTCGAAATGGTCTAAAACAATATTATTGTTTATCGCGATAACTTCTGTGACAATTTATCGTCCAGGAAAATTGGTTAGTATTACAGAAACCCATCAATTAATTTCTCTTCCTCTTTACAGTCATGTGTTCGAGTCTGTAAGTTGACAAGTTGTGCCAAACATCAAAGGAGTTTGAAAAATTTGCGGGAAAAACACGAATAGGTTAAAATTAGCAACTGATGTTGGATGTTTTACGCAAAGTGAAAGACTAAAACATGGGAGGACATTCCTCCGGCTGGGCTTGGGTGTTGTTTCTGGGTCGGGTCCAGGCGGCGGCGGCGGGAACACCTGGCATTGGCGAACCGCGCTGGAAGTGCTGAGCGTTAAGAGCAGCGGCAGCTCATGAGGAAACGTCTGCTAACCAGGCAGTCGGGCTTCCAGCTGGCAGCAGCTGAGGCTCCAACATGAGCGGGAAGGAAAGCTGGTTTCTCTCCGTGACTCAGCAGGGCGTGGGCGGAGAGGACAGCTTCCACCGCCGGGATGGAAACACGATTCAGGCTGATTCTCACCGCCGAGAGAGCGAGAGGATGGATGGATGGATGGATGGATGGATGGATGGATGGATGGATGGATGGGAAATGAAAACTAAGACAGAATGAAGAAAGAGAACATTGTGTTTATTAGAGGCTGCTGCATCCATCTATCCACCCATCCATCCGTCCATCCATCCATCCATTCATCCATCCATCCATCCATTAAAACATCCATCCATCCATTCATCCATCCATCCATCCATCCATCCATTAAAACATCCATCCGTCCATCCATCCATCCATCCATTAAAACATCCATCCATCCATCCATTCATCCATCCATCCATCCATCCATCCATCCATTAAAACACACATCCGTCCATCCGTCCATACATCCATCGTCCACCCATCTATTAAAGCATCCATCCGTCCCTCCGTCTGTCTGTCCATCCATCCATCCATCCATCCATCCATCCATCATATTCATGTTATTTTATTTAATATTCTGAAGGATTTTTCTCTCCACTTTTGATTCTAAATCTCAGTGACCCTTTTTATAAATTCTTATTTCATCTTTTTATCAGAATCAGACGCCAATAAAAATCAGGCCGGCTCTTAAAGCTTGTCATCAAAAGCACAAGCTAATGTCATTACAATAAGTGAACCTGAAAGCTTTTGTCATTCTGCTGTTAAGAGGGAAAATGGCTCCTGGCTTCACAAAAAGAAAAGAAAAACACGGGTCCAGTCAAAGTAAAGGAGCAGATGCTGGACCTCTGCTTCTTCATGGTAGTTTTTATTCCATGTAACTGGGATAAGATAATTTTTAACACTAGAATGGCTGGATTTAGTCCTTTCTGACGTATACCTATTTCGGCTTAGATAGTCCAACTGGCCTGAAGGATTTTATCTAGCAGGCGCTTTTGTTCAGTAAATAAGGCCATTACCTTATCAGTACCCTGGTAATGGCCTCAACGCATCTCACAGTTGCACAATTGTTCCTTAGACTTAGACTTCGACTGACTTTGTTGTCATTTTCAATGCACAGGGTGTATACAGAATGAAATTTCGTTGCATACGGCTCAGGATAATGTTTGAGGTTCCAATGTTGTGAGTAAAATAAAATACAGTATAAAATATGAATATAAATCTAAATATAAAATATAAAGTGCAGGACTGACAGTAAAATAGAAGTTATTTAGCTCTGTACATGTGCAAGGTATAAAGTGGAGACCAGATTTTAAGTGCAGTCCAGTTAAGAGTTCAGCAGTCTGATGGCAAGTAGGAAAAAGCTGTTTCAGAACCAGGTGGGCCTGCACCGGATGCTGCAGAACCTCTTTCCAGAGGGCAGCAGGGAGAACAGTCCATGGTGGGGGTGTGAGGGGTCACTGATGATGTTTCGGCCTCAGGACACGCATCCTGCATCGATGGTTGACCTGACACTTCGCCCTTTTGCCTGAGCTGGGTGTGGAAGGTTGTTGCCGAAGCAGTTTCTCCTTGTGTGCCTTCTTCTCACTCACATGAGAGTTACCGAACTCTTTTGCAAGCTCAACCAGGAAGTCCACCCGTCTCTCCTGCACCCCAATGCATGCCTGATAAATGTTTCCATGTTTGCCAGGTTTGCTGACCAGCTGTCACATAGTGATGGAACCTTAGTCACCCCCCGCAAGATTATGACTGAAATAAATGCCATTAGTTCTTGTGAACTAAATAGGTGAAGCAGTCACCTATTTATCCTCCACAGCACAAAAGGCTGCATGCAAATTTGCATGTGCAAAGTCTCCCAGATCTCTTTTGCTTACACTTTTTGCATGATTTTTTTGAGGTGGATCAACACAATTAATTTGGTTAGTTTATTTCTAAACTGTCATGTTATACCCTCTTAGCTTTATTTAAAAGAGAAACATTACTAATTTCTTTTAGAAAAACCTTTGCATATTTTTTGAAACAGATTGTATGTTTTGCAAACTCTATGTACATTTGGCAAAATGACCTGGATAATGCAGCACAACATCATGGATCAGCTGCAAAAGGTCACATCTCTCCAAAAACACTTCATGTATGCTTCAAAACTAAACTGACTAGTCGTAGGTATCATAGATACCCACCCTGGCCTGACGGTCAACGACCACATGTACAATAGAACAATAGAACAATAGAAGAATAGATGAATGGAGGCTAATTGAGCCATCAGAGTCGTCAGGGTGGACTCAGGGTCTTTTGGCCCTGTTCAGCCAATATGGCAAGGACTCGAAAACCGAGCCATCCTAGGAATGCACGTTGGATTGGAATGCATTTATCTAGAAAGTTTGGTTTGTTTGGGGGAGTTTGAACGTGTAATTGGACCAAAAATACAAACACTGGTCCAGCTACAAACCTCGGTCTCGATTTTATTGAAGTGAACTCTGATGCGGTTTGAATGCTTATGTGAACACCAAGCGGACTTGAGACCAATTTAAAAACAGGAAGTGGGCTACAGCATAGGGCATTCTGGGTAAATACAACCAAACAAATGCGCTAGGCTAGTCCTAGCAGTAGAAATGGTTTGTGGTATTTTACCAAAGATAGGAGAAACTTCTGAAGTCTGACTCCACTACCTATTTTGTTTAAATTTTGTGAAGTAGAGAGTTGCGCTCAGTGTCTTCCTCAGAGGTTTTCCTATTGTTTTCTTCAGTGGTTCTTGGTGCAGCGCCCCCACAGGCGAGGAGCGGAACAGCCTTTTCAATTATTTTTGTTCTTTAACTCAAACTAATTTTGTTACATTTTCAGCAGCTGAAATTGTAACAAATGTTGTAACTTTGGTGCCAGTTGCACCGGATCTACCGGTTTCTTGAGTCCAACTTCAGGACAGTTGTGGAGAAAAGACAATTCATTCACAACCTTCTCTAACTGCCCATTATTCTGTTTTCCTTCCAGCTAATTTTCTCTTTTCCTCCTGCAGTTATCTACATCTGCGGGCCACTGGAGTCCTTCATGAGCATCATGAAGCTGTTCCAGGAAGAAACCCCAGACCCAGAGAACTACGCCATCCTCTACCTGGACGTCTTCGGCGAGAGCTTGTCCGATCGCAAGCCGTGGCAGAAGGCGAACTTTGACTGGGCCGACGCCGTCGAGGTCTTCAAGGTACGGGCAGAAAACGTTTCCTTTCGCTGCCGTTTGTTTGGAAGCTTGGAGAATGAAAAACGCTCCTCTGTTCGTGACAGACGCGTTAAAGACGCTCCTTAACGAGCGCCGCGGACGCTGCCAAAAGGTCTCCCGGCCTGAGGACGCCGTCACAATCACTGTCACCGCTTCAGGGAGTTGAATTCCTGCTTGGCATTAATGAAAGAGCAGACGTGTTTTTACAGGAAGCTCTACAAATTAGCGCCGTGTGAAATAAGACACCGCAGTAGCTGCTCCCCTAATTTATCTCCCTGAATGCCACTCAAGCATGTCTTATTAATTCCATTAATTTTTTCAGACGAGATCGGTTTAGCACATTCACATTCACTCACTTCTGTACGACTTTATGGTGATTTAGTTTTGCAGCTCTTTGGGTAATTTCTCCCATTAAATTATCTTTTTTTTCTCATTTTATCACATTAGAACCATAAACTGTAATGCATTTTATTGGGATTTTAGATGATAAACCAACACATCGTAATGCAAATTGTAAATTAAATGTTTTTCAAACAAATATTTGAAAGTTATAGCATAATTTGTCTGCTAGCTCCTTTATTCTGGTCGCTTCCAGCTAACTTTTATTCCAGCCAATTCTTTCAGAATCAGTGAAGCTCAGCCAGATGAAATGCAAAATCTTTATATTATGTTACATATTTTCAACTAGATTTTTGTCTGAGCTTTGACTAGGCCTTTCTAAAGCCACCTAAACCATCCCAACTTTATCTTTTGCTGTATGTTTAGGGTGATTGTCAAGCTGGAGGATGAACCTTCACCCCAGTTTCATATCTTCTTCAGCCTCTATTAGGGTCTTTGTCCCCACAGCATGATGCTGCCACCACCTTGTCTCAGATTTTTGTAGTTTTTAGTAATCGGACTTAGTATTGAACTTTACATAGTAACTAAAATCCACATTTTTTTGAAGATAAACGGTACAAATCGGTGTTTAAGGGAGCTATCTTTACGTTTTTGTACAAACTGTGACATGTTTGTGTAAATTTGTTTAATTCTGCTTTAAATTGTTTTAGTGCTGCCCTCTTTGGGTTGAACATTGGCTACTGCAGTTGAATTTTCCTATTGGTTACAAATATACAGCTTGGTTGTATCTGGTTCAGGTATAAAACCATCTCACTCAGACACGCCCCCTAGTGGTGAATCAGGAGTTGGAATAGCGAACATGTTGATCATTGATCAATAGCATTTTTTCTTGTTTGCACCAGTGATTTACTTTTTATATGGAAATAATGGGGTGGAATGGGCCTCCTCTGTTTTTTCTGCCAAAAAGTCTCAAATTACACAGAAAAACCAGCAAATTTATCATTTAAAAAAGAAATAGTTTAGAAATAGTGTCGGTAGTTTTGTCACTAGTCCATTAAAAAAATTATGCTAAATCTGTTGTTAGTCGTTTTTTGTTTTTTTTAAATTACTAGATTTGTTGTTAGTTGATTTAAAAAAAAAAAACTGAATTGCTAGATTTGTCGCTAGTTGCTTTTTTTTTAAGATAGAAAGTTGCTTGATTTTTCACTAGTCTATTAAATAAATGCTGAATTTGTCGCTAGTTTATTTAAAAAAACAAACAATTCTAGATCTGTTGCTAGTCATTTTTTTAAAAAGCTAGATTTTCTGCTAGTTAATGAAAAAGGTCATTAGATTTTTTTAGTTGAGTTAAAAAAAACCTGAATCAATAGATTTGTGCCGAGTTGCTTCTTTTTTAAAACAAAGAAAGTTGCCAGATTTGTTGCTAGTCTATGAAGAAAATGCTAAATTTGTCGCTAGTCGATTAAAAGGAAGTTTCTAGATTTGTTGCTAAAATAGTTGGAAAATACAAAGACAATGTCGCTAAACTAGTAGCAGTACTTTTTTCATCCTGACCACGCCCCCTTTTGACCGCCTCCATTAATCCCCTGCTTGGCCACGCCCCTTTGTGTCTTGGCTCCGCCCACTGTGTGGAACTTTTTCCAAAGATGCCTGGGGGCGGGGCTTTGCTTTCCCAGTGTTTGTTGCGCTTCAACACATAAATATGCTTAGTGTCTATTTACTAATTAGGACACCTTTGGTCCAGATTTTATTTCAGTGTAAGAGTTAATATAACTTTAAAAACGGATAATTTACCTTTCACTTCACCACAATGCACTACTTTATGTTGGTTTATAAAGTTTGTGATTTTTACTCCAACAGGTAAACTCTCTAGCAGGTGCCCACCATCTGTTAGCGTTATCGATTTGGAGACAGCTAAACGTCCGGCTAGCTGGACACTGAGGATTATATAATGTTACTGGGCTTCAGTTTTGTTAGAACAAAACTGGTTTTCCGGGTCATAGCAGAGCCAAAGGGTTCACTGAACTAAACAGACAATTAAAATCTCACAATGCCAACTACTGTCTGAGCTAAACAATGCTTCAATTGTGCTGGAACCCTATTAGTGCGTTTTCTGTCAGGCGGGGGTTTCCTGGTGTTTAATTGCTAGCTAACGTGCAGGAGCAGACAGGAGTCAGGGTGTTTCCAGTGTGAAGAATCAGGAGAACAATTTTATTTTTATTTTATTAACAGTCACTGAAATCTGCAGCAATTTATTTATTTTATATTGAAAATATAAACACATTTCTGTAAACTAGTTGCATTATGTTAAAGCGCTATAGCTGACATGCTAACTATTAACGATGTTGATGGGCAGCTTTTCTCTATCAGGGATGCTCAAAGTGTGGCCAGTGGGCCATTTGTGGCCTGTGAAATGATTTTGTCCGGCCCCCAAGTCAAGAATGGTAAAAATATGGCCAACAAAACCAAAACAATTTTAGACCCAAAAAATGTGGAAATTTGAAATAGTTTTTCTTTTAATAAGGCAACAACCTGAATCCCTTTTTACATTTTGTATTATTTAAAAAACATGGCTGCATCATCACCCCATTATTATGAATTAATATAATGTAATTTTCAATAAAAATATTTCTTCAGTTAATGTTCTAATTGACTTTTATTTCTTGATGCATTCTGTGTACAAAATAATAATCATTGTTTGGAGAGGAAGCTGAACTGTTTTCAAAATAAGAGCATAAACATATGAACGTTTAACTGCTTGAAGAGTTCTTAATAGTCAAAAACCAAAACTTTAACACAGAAAATGAACTTTAGTCAACTGAAAGTTTGCAAAACAGCCAAATTTATCTGGAGAGATTAAATTAGAGGAAGCTACGTACACTAAACATTTCAAAAGTTAGCAGAAAATGCTAATTCTTGATATATTTACTTTAATTATTCTGGTGTTAATACACTAATTATTCATTATTTAATTTGTATTTGCGATCAATAACATATTTTTGAATAGAATTTAATTAATGCACTAAATGTTTGCTAAACAGAAAACAATATATATTTATAACTTTCTGACGCCCCAGAATCTGAGCCCTGGGCTTCTGCCACATCCCTCCAACCTACAGTTCTTCTTCTGTAATCCTCCCTGTAAAAAAAAACATGGTATTTTACACTTTTGCGTGTTTTTTCTTTCATTTTTATCGTTGTTTTGGGGTTGCCCCAGCAGGATAATGAGTCACCTCTAATTAGTGGAAAGATATGCGATCCCGGGTTGCAGCACGAATGTTTTTCTTTCAGTTGAAGAATCGGTGCCAGTTACCAACTATGGCTAAAAATATTTACAACAACATTCAGTTGAACTACAAGAAAAGTCTTGTTAAGCAGATTTTACATTAAAAACCCCAAACGTAACCGTGGAGGAACAGAAAACGGCGCCTCCAGATACTTTCCCTGTGTATCTATGGTGTTGTTTGTCAAACAATAAGCAGGTCTTTCTCTGTATGGATTTGCTGGCGGGTTCCGACGTGGCTTGTTGTGGCAACGCAGAGTTTTTTTGGTGCATTAATTGCTTGTGGAAGTTTGAGGTTTTAATCACTGTTGTGACACGAGAAATGATCCCCAGCTTCTTAAGTAGAAAGCAATGCTGACAGACTTTATTAAAAACGCCCCAGGGTTCGGTTTTTAGACCGCAGGTATTTAATGATTCGCATTTTTTGTCACGTAACAACAGCAAACTTTAATGAGTTTTATATGTAATGTTGTAAAACAGAAAAAATAATGATTTTTACATTGTTTTTATAGATAAAAGTGTGAACTGTAGGGTACCCATTCAACTATTTTATTGTTTCTTTTTTTTTCATTAAATGTTTTTCATAAATTCCTCTCAATTAATGATTCTAATCTTTGTTTGCTGTTATTTTATATTGATTATTTTATTGATTTTGGCACTTTTAGATTTCTGTAAATGTAAAGTGAGATATAAATGTAATTTATTATTGTTATTGGTCTACCTATAAATTTGATAAA
Organism: Xiphophorus couchianus; assembly: GCF_001444195.1. Taxonomy (NCBI): domain Eukaryota; kingdom Metazoa; phylum Chordata; class Actinopteri; order Cyprinodontiformes; family Poeciliidae; genus Xiphophorus; species Xiphophorus couchianus. The sequence continues at coordinate 6,606,962 of NC_040235.1, read as the reverse complement.
AATCTATTGCTGTATTTCTATTGCTGTGTGTGTTTTTATTATTTTTGGTCATTTTGTTTACTTATCTTGGATATTTAAGTTACATTTACTTAAGTAACTTCTGGAAAATGTACTTTTAGGAGTCTTTTTACTACGCTGTACTTGTTACTTTTACTTTTATTATGAAGTATTTTTACTCTTACTGGAGTAAAAGTTCTGGATTTTCTTCCCACTGAATGAAAACCAAACATGTTTTAACCAAAACGTCACCAGACACAGACACACACCTGCAGCATTTGTTAAAGTTTCATAAGTTTTATATTTAAAGAAACATTTTCTTTTGTCTGATTTTGTTATTTTTTGTTACTTATATGAATTATTATAATTTTCATCCTTAAAACACCAAAATATCCACATAACTTTCTATTTTGGTGCATCCATTTGGTCAATTTTTAAATATTAAATGATTGATCATTTGATCAGTTACTCAGCACTTGAATACTTTTTATGTTGAAGTAGCGCTTCTCTTACTTGACCACAGATTTTGGGGAACTTTTTCCACGTCTTGTTTGAAATAATCCTAAATGTTTCTCTTCTAATCCGTCTTTTTCTCCGTTTTGTGCTTCCTCCAGTCCGTTTTCATCATCACGTACCATAACCCAGAGAACCCAGAATACCTGGACTTCCAGAAGAGACTCCATGCCAGAGCTCAGAGGGATTTCGGTGTTCATTTGGAGCCATCATTAGTAAGTATTAAACTACTGTGAGTTCTAGGTTGCACAACAACCTCTGTAATTTTTTATGGGACAATCTAGACGGAGAAAACATCACACTGTGCAGAGTAATTGCTTGAACTTAATGAGGAATGAGGTTTACAGTTCTGTTTGCAGTTACTGTAGTCAGTTTATGTGTGAGAGCGTAAAAACAGCATTTTGTTTAGATTCTGCAGAGTAAATGCAGTTTTGCTGCTGCAGAAACTCTTGTTCTCGTTGGTTTGAGTAACGCCTGTTGTTGCAGATGGACTACATAGCTGGCAGTTTCTATGATGGCTTTCTGCTGTACGCCATGGCGCTGGAGGACACGCTGGCGGAGGGCGGGGTGCAGAACGACGGCATCAACATCACGATGAGGACGCAGAACCGCCGATTCTGGGGTGACACATTTCTACCAAGAACCTGTTCATTTAATCTGAAACAAATGACTGACTTGTAGAGCTGCAGCTGACGATTGCTGTAATAATCGACTTTTCTAACGATTAATCGATTATTCTGACGATTAATCAAATATAAAAAGGGCACATTCTGCAGATTTCTTTATTTGTCCACTTAAACCTTTTTTATACAATATAAGAAATACAGGATAAGACAGAAAGAAGCAAATAATGAAATTTCTTCTTTAAATAAGAGAAATATTGTATTGTCATAGCAACCCAGTAAATCTGAACTGGGTGAAACTACTGTACAATGTTAGAATTTTTTTTTTTTTTTTTTTTTAGAATTGTTTGTTTTTTCTCTGAATTTTTAATTCCTTTGTCTCCAAATTTAGATTTTTTTTTCAGAAGTTCAAGTTTTTTTCTTCGAATTTTTACTTCCTTTTTTCTGAATTTTGAGATTTTTTTCTCAGAATTAAAAATTTTTTCTCTCCAATTTTTTTTCATCAGAAGTCTGAGTTTTTTTGTCTGAATTTTTACTTTATTTTCTTAGAATTTTGTCTTTTTCCTCAGAATTTTGACTTGTTTTCTTACAATTTTTTATTTTTTCTCAAAATGTTGACTATTTTTTTTAGAATTGTGACTTAGAAAAAAAAATCTCTTCTCTTCTTTCGGTGGACCGAATCGTCTTCCGTACTAAGACAAATTTACAGACAAATACAAAATGTATAGCTATTTTGTACAGTTTCTTTCCTAATAACTGCTCTGAATATGTTTCTTTTCACCAAATATCCATTTCTAAAATCTGTATACTCCTGTTTTATAAACAGGCCCTGAATTATAAATCACGGCAAACATAGATCACGCCCTCAGTTGTTTGTTTGGAAACAAAAACAAATGTTTACTGTAGTTCTTTGTTCATTTTTGTCTTTCTAAGTATGTTTTAAGTGACCAGTTTAGTTTGTCTAATTTGGATTTCTTGTTTTTACTTGGTTCGTTTCCTGTTTTCAAATGACTCCATACAAGAACACGTGCTCTGACCTCTGAAACATTAACGTGTGTTTTAACTTTCGATGTGCATCTACTGTTAAATAAACAGCAGATGAATGTTCTGTTGTTGAACCAGGCCAAATGTTTGGTTCTACTAAATACCGAAACGAAGAACTGTATCTGAATCTGATTTAAATCTGCAGCTTTCTAACAGTGATTACAGCCTGATTGCACATTTTTACAAATCACCTCAATCCAAAGTGTGTTTTCATGCTTGATGTGTGTTGTGGCATATCGTACTTATAGAGGCAAAACAGTGTAAAAGTCTGAGCTTAAAATGGATAATTATGGTTGTTTTTCCATGGCGTAATTCGCCTGGAAGCCTTTAAAAATATCAAACAGTAATACAGAAAATGGCATTTTGATTGAGCAACAAACCTCATTAATGCTGCTAATTTTTCTGTCTTAGGAATCACCGGACTCGTTACCATAGATGACAAAAATGCGAGAAACATAGACGTGGACCTATGGTCGATGACCAACCAGGAGACGGGAGAGTTTGGGGTGAGTCCAGGTTCAGAGTCTCGGAAACATATTTTAGCAGCCAGGTGTTTTTACTTTCGCATGCTCTGATGTTTGGGAACATTGGGAACAAAACTTTCTTTTAGTAAATATGAACTGAGAGAACCTAGGACAACGCCAGGAGTTTTGACTACAAAAATGAATTCTGACTTTTTTCTCAGAAATCTGCCCTTTTTTTGAAAATTAGAATTTTTTCTCAGAAATACAATTTTGAAATTTCTCAGTTTAAATTTTTTTTCAGGATTCTGACTAAACTGGCAATCCTGTCTTTTTTCTCAGATTTCTCACATTTTCTCAGAATTCTGACATTTTCTCAGACTTTCATGTCAAAATTCAGAGATTTTTTTTCTCAGAATTCTGACTTTTTCTTGACAAGTTTTGGCTAAAATGTACAAAGTTGCTTTTAAATGTACAGTATATATATTTTCTTTACAGTTTTGGCCTAATTGCTGCTGTGAATATATTGTTTTTTTAACCAGATGGCTTTTTTGTCTAATTGATGACTCAAGTAGCTGCTGATTATTTCAGTAATCAATTATTCACGATTAATTGTTTCAGACCTACAGAATAGTTCATGTTTAAATCAGTGGCTGCAAAACAAACCTTTATGCTTGAATCACCGAACCTTTTCTGCAGATATTCTGTCTATTTTGTGCTGCACATCACAGTTAAACATCTCTACTTTGGTCTCTTCTTCCCAAACAACATGAGTCTTGTTTCAGTCTTTTTTATAGCGAAATGTGCTAACATTAATATTGTTTGAGTTTATTTTCTGACTGTCTTGTCATAAACGTTCATATCATTCAGCTTTGCACAATCCGACCTCTGGGTGAACTTCCTTCTTGTTTAAATGCCATAGACAGACACTGTGCACCATTACACTGATAATTTATTGTAAAACTGCTGTTAAGAAATAAAAAGACACTTCACAGATGGTGTTTGAAAGATTAAACAGGTCCAAACCCAAACAGAACTGCAAACATTTCTACTTTTGGCTTCCAGAGAACCGTCTTCGAAATGTTCCCTGTTAACCTTACGTAGCGCGTTGCAAACTGTAAACAGCAGTTTTTATGACTTTCCTCTTTATATTAACATGCACAAGACGTACCTCAACCTCAAAATGAAACAAGATTTTATCATTAAGTTAAATGACAGTTTTATTGATGAAATATGTCTCCTCTGTATGTCGATTATTAATTGTTTCCATTATAAATGTCTGCAGAACTTTGTCAGTGTTCTGCTAATTTTGAAAAAACACAATTTTGCAATTGTGGCGTTTCTATTAAATACGAAACACTATTAAAGTCACATCTGAACAAGTTTGTTCAACAGATAAGTAATTAAAAAACATAGCGCGCCATCATCTTCCAACCACTTCCTGTTGTCATCTTTGTCGTTTCCACCAGTAGTAACATCTGTTATTGCGTTACTCGTGATGAAAAGAAACTGCATTACTCCGCATTGGATCATGTCCATAAAACCATCATGATCCATACTGGAATGGTGCAGTGAGAAATGTTTAATTATTGACATACCTGTATATTAGCACTCATGCTAGGAGGAATTTATTTTCCTATAAATTGACTTAAATTCAGTGTTTTGTGGACTTCAGGTGCCACAAAACACAAACTATCCTAAATGCAAAATGGCACCTTGAAAATTAATTCTCCAAAAGCAGGAAGTGGACTACAGAGCAGGGCGTTCTGGGTAAATACAACCAAAGCATGTTTATTGCTACCAGGAGAAAAGTTTCAAAATCTTTTACCAAAGACTAAAGAGAAAACCTTCAAATACTAAAATCTGACACTGTTCCATTTTTGTTTAAGAAGCTTCTCTCAGTGTCTTCAGAAATTTTTGTAATTTTCTTCAGTGGTTCTTGTTGCAGCGCCCCCACAGGCGGGGAGGGGAACAGCTTTTTCAAACGGTTTCTTTTTGACAGTGCAGTGTGAAAGAGAACCTCAGCAGCTGAAAATGTAACAAAGGATGCGACTTTGGTCTCAAAAGGAACCGAGTCTTCTCAAGTATCAGGCGTGAAAACACCCTAATGCTAACGTTAGCTTCCATTCTGTGTGTCGGCAGGTCGTGGCATACTTCAACGGAAGCAGTAAAGAAATCATTTGGTCACAGACGGAGAAGATCCACTGGCCCAGCGGTGGACCGCCACTGGACAATCCGCCATGTGTGTTTTCCACAGACGACCCTTCCTGCAACGATGGTATGGTGTAATGAATGGACTGTTAGGAAATTGATGCACACAACTGACTTTTAATGATTTTTCCCACTTTATTTGTACATAAAACTGAACTGTAGGGAATGCTAATGCTTAATTTTATCTGTAGGAAATTATGGTTTTGATGTTAGAAAGAGTTATTTTATCCAAATATTTTCCTTTCTGTTCACCCAACTGAAGGTATTTAATTGTGTTGAGTAATGAAACAGACCACTAACACAGAAATGGTTTGCTAATAAAACCATATAAAATGTACTAATTGGCTTGTAATTATTTTCTATAATATGGTGTCACAATTCAAAATCTTGAAACCATAAAAAGCTGTGAATATTTACATAAATGTGATTTTGCCATCTTCTGTATTTCATAAATTTGCAAAAACTCTCAAAACATTTTTCCATATTGTCATTATGGACTATTTGTGTGTATAATTTTGAAAAAAGATTAATTTTGATACAATTTAAGTGACAATAAGGCTGTAACATAGCAAAACACAGAAAAAATGAAGCTTTCAACTTAGATTTCGAAAACTGAATTATCTCCAAAAAAATGTAAAGGTTAAAAACTAGAGATTAAATTTGCTGTCTCCTTCTTTTTATTCTCTGCATCTTTTAAGAACTTGGCTCTAATCTTCTTCCGTACATAGTTTGGACTCTGGTTTGGTCAGTTGTTTTTCCCCCCACTTACTGGATAAGATTATTTTTTGACAAATGAATTATCTCCAAAAATCTTTTTAAAGATTCAAAGCTCAATATGAAATTTGTTCTATTGTTCCTTTTGATTCTCTGCACCTTTTAAGAAATTGGCTCTAATCTTCTTCCGTACATCATGACTTATGGCCATTGCAGTATTTTCTAATCTCTTCCCAGCATGGACAGGGTTGTTTCAGGTTGTGTGTGTGTGTGTGTGTGTGTCGCTGTCCTGCACTGCGGTGGCGTGTTGCAGATGGTTTCATGCTGTACAGGCCGTTAAACCGAATATATGAGGGAAAATTCTCCGTTTTATTGCGGCTCTTCCCACAGTGTGAACTCCACCTAAATTCTGCACATATTTAACCTGCTGAAATATGTAGATCATAATCTAAACTCCACAGTCGGATTCAGATGGCAGTAAATTAAGACAGTCGGATGGGGTGGAAAAAAAAGAAAAGATTTTCCATAATTACGGCTATCGGGTTGTGCAGTGATTTACTGCGGGACTTAATTAGGGTTTTAAATGCGCATCAGGGATGTGAAATGGTTGTGCTGTTTGGTGGTTTGACAGACGGCTGCAGCGGTGCAGCTGTGATTTTTCTCAGCACACATATTTCTCCCTCAGACTTCTAAGAAACCATCATGGCCATCTGCTGCACATATGAGGCCGTGACGCTGTTATCCTGCTTGTTTCCAGGTCAGCTCCCCGTTCTGGGCATCGTCGCCGTCGGTTCTGGATTAGCGCTCATCATCTTCGGGATCTCCAGTTTCCTCATTTACAGGTGAGTTCAACAGAACTAATGCTGGCTTAAAACTTCCTTTCCTGCAACTGATTTAGTGCCGTTTTATTGAAAGTTGGGGGTAAATAGAAGAGTTTGTTCGAGGCTGGTGTGTGCTTATGTAATGCAGCAGCAGCTCAGCAGGTGACTTTGCGAAACGCAGGGATGAGGTTTGCCTGAGCTGCCAGGTGAGCTCATAGGCTGGCCCCCTAAAAGCTGCCACTCTCACTTGATGATCATTAGTGTGTTTTAAAAGCTCATTTTCTTTCCCTCTGGGGTTAAAAAATAAAAAGCTGCTTGTTTGAAAAACATTTTTCATGGAGACTGAAATGCATTTGTTTTTAAATGGGACCTGTTATGCAAAATTCACATTTTGCTCGTTTTTGTACTTCCATTTGGGTTTCTAAACCAGCCCAAGCACTTAAAAAAACACATAAGTTCATGATTTTTTGGTATCTGGAAAAAATCATTTCAAATGTAGCAACTGCAGAGAAGCCCAGCCTGTTACCTAGCAACTCCAGTGGAATTCCGCTTGTTACCTAGCAACCCAAGCAGAGCCCCAGCTCATTTGGTCAGCTGGTTTTACCACTGTACAATGGCTGCTGGAAAAATTCAAGAGCTTTGTTGTTGACTTGCCATTCAGAAACCACTGACTGCATTCTTGTTGGTTGCGCAGGAGGCTCCACTTCTGGTTTTCGAAGATGTACTGTTGTATAGTTGCACATCTGTTTGCAGCCATTTTCACGTGTGAATATAAATGTTGAGTTGGGGGCGTGGTCAGCAGCAGACTGTTTGGATTTAGAGTGACAAGACGCCCTAAAACAGCTAAATATAGGTAGAGCTGATCAGTCAAATGAAACCTTATCTTACACATTTTTTCTACATCTTTCAATTGTAGTTAATTTAACTCATTTTCTTTCTTTTTAAATACAGATAGAATTAAAAGCGCAAGTTTTGTAAAAACTTCCAACAGATCTAGAAAGTAGCTTCTCTCTGTACCCGTTCCCACGGCTAACAGTTAAACGTATAAACTGATCTTATGATTAAAACTTTTATATTTTTTATTTATATACTTTATTTACATTTTATAAATCAGATTAAGAACATTCCAGAATATTAGGGTTGGGCACCGCTAACTAAAATATTAGCTGCTCTAACCCTAAAGCACTAATAATAAACATTAGTTTTGTTGGTGCTAAACTGCTATGCTAACAAAATAGTTAGCTGAAACTAATGCTAATGCTCTAACTTCAATTTAAATTACATGTCTCCCTGAAAGACTACAATGTTCGAGAACCAATTTGATTTTGACATTTTTATTTATGTTACGTATTTCCCTTAGATGTTGTGTTAATGTTTATGTTGTTTTCTACTGTCTGCTTATTTTGTTCCTGTACGTTTTTTGATTTAAATTAAGTTATTTAAGAGAAAGTGAGGAGAGGAAATGGAACTGCCCACTTCAAAATAAAAGCATGAATATAAACGTCTAATTACTTGAATAATTACTAACGGTTAGCCAAAGCTTTGATACATGTCAAACTTTATTCAACTGAAAGTTTACAAAATAACCAAGTAAATTAGCGCTTTAAAATTTCTCTGGAAAATTAATTTATGGGATGCTAAGTGTGCAAAAGGTTTTTAAAGTTCGCTAACGTGCTAAACAAAAAATCAGCTCCGCTATTAGCACAACCGGAGAATATTAAATGAAGGTTAGATGCTAACTGCTCATCACTACTTGACATAACCACATTTTAAAAAACAAAACCAAAACTGAAAAAGTCCTTCAGCAATGGCAGCATTTAAGCTAGCTGGCTGAATCTAAGCTTTTGTACCCGACTTCGCTGACCTGCAGACTGTGCAGTTAGTTTTACGCAGGTTAAATTTAGAAATGATTGTGTCCTGAATGTTAAGTGATTATGGTGTTTAGCTAAGTGTTTAACTAGCGGCTGACGCCCCCGAGCTGTTCGGTTTTATGTGTGTGTTTAAGGAGAAATAAAAGCTCGTCTAATGGTTTTAACTTTCTGCTGAACATTCAGCTGTAAAAACAACGGAAACAAAATAGTTTCAGTGTCCCAAGTGGCACCGTCTACATCTTTATGTCGTAGCCTTATTTAATTACACCCTCAGTAAATCATGCATGCTCCAAGTAATTAAACTCCTGGAAGGGATTTATAACCCCGAGTTAATGTCATGGGTAATATCTGCAAACAGGGAAGGAAATTAATGTCTTTTTTCTTCTTTTGTTGCTTTTTCTGTACTAGACGGTTTTACTCTGAGCTTATAACTTATGCACCACTGTACAGCTAACAAATCACACCGGTAATTTGATTACTTATCCAATACTGACCATTAACACAAACAAGTGTTAATCACCAGCCAATCAGAATGGATTTTGATCAGAGGAACGGCGGAGGAAAGATGGAGGAGCAGCTATCCACGCGAGGTAATTCCACTAAACATAAATCTGACTTAATTACCCCCCCGAAAAACAAGTAATGAAATAACTAACATTTAATTTGATCCAGAGAGTGTGCTTAACTCTCAGTCAATTAGCTCTTTCTTCTCTTTTCTCCTCTCTTCAGCTCACAGTTCAGCAAGCGCTTCAAGGTTTCCAAACTAGGTAGTTTTCCTGAATGCTTGTCTGGTAAGTTTTGCTCTCTTGGCGTTTTTTCAGAATCCTTGTAACCGGTGCCAAAAGATGTATTGCCCCCTTTTTAATTTCTTCTTTTGTCACTTCTTCTTAGTCACTTTTAAATTTTTTACATCATCTAACGAAGACACTTATGAGCGTTGATGCAGAAAATTGTTTTCTAACGAGGATTTCATTAATTAATTGGGAGGAAAAAACACAAAGCCACATTTATTTGCTCCCTAAGCGTTTTACTTTGCTGTGAATAAATTGTTTTTTCTGAAATAAGATTTTTTTTTATGCAGAAGTTTTTTTTTTTTTTTTTAATGTGATGAGTTTTTGTTGCTAAAATGCGATTTTCTTTTCTGTTTTTTGCATGATCCTTCGTTTTACTAATTAAACCCGACCGCAGCCAGACTTGTGTGTGAACCGTTTATTACTCCAAAACAACCCAAATGTGTAGAAGAAGAATGTTGACGCCGAACTGCAGCAACAAGTCATAATGGATGCCGCCATTAATGGATCTACTTTAAAGTTTACTCAGCAATGACAGCCGACGGTATCGTCACAAAATCAGCAAAATCACAAAGGAAGCAAATAAAAGAGTCGGTTTTTAGGGTGACAAGAACTTCTTTCATAATTTCATCATCATAATTTTCAGCTATTGTTTACATCCAGATGTATTGCATCTGATTTATTCTGGTCACGAGTCACGATGCATGTGTAACTTTAAAATGACGTAAAAGTCACCGTTCAGACTGCTGACGCTTTGAAAACAGTCGGATTCGTGTTTTCAAAGCGGCACAAATTGGATATTTTGGTGTGAAACGATCAGATTCTGATCCTGAGATGTTTCATCGGCTTCTTCTCCTGGATGAGTCCTTGATGCGCCTTTGGAGTGATTTTGGTAGGTTGGCCTCTGCTGGGACGCTCCACCCGTCTTCCATAATGTCTCTCTCTGTACTGGAGAGAGGAGTTTCTTCTGCCATCTTCGGTTAGCGTAGCATCATCAGAAACCTCTGGAGACGGCGCTGAAACGAAGGATTCTTCATAAAACGATGAACGTTACAGAAAATCCTCTTCAACAAACTGTCTTACGTCAGAGGCCTCTTCGTAACCGCTGTAATACAGACTGCTAGAGCTGTACTGCCGTATGCTAGAGCCATCAGCATCTACAGAAACTTGGATAATGAGTTACACACTGCAAAAACACAAAATTTACCAAGTATTTTTGTCTAGTTTCTAGAGAAAATACTGTAATACAGTTGAAATGAGAGAAAAATAACTTAAAAGTATTTTTTTAAATAAGATATAGAAGCTTATTTTAAGTAAATAATTCCTTAATCTTGATGAAAAAGTGCCAATTCCATTGTCAGATTATTTCACTTACAGGAAAAGAAGTCTTGTTATAGATTAAATAATTTGGTGATTAACCTTTTATTTACAATATTAAGGAATTATTGACTTAAAACAAGCTCCTATTTCCTGCTGAAAAGTTACTTATATGTTAGTTTTGTCTTATTTTAAGTGTAATAATATATTTGCTCTAGAAACAAAACAAAAATACTTGGTCAAATTTTGTGCTTTTGCAGTAAAACATTTAATTTCACTTTAGGATCAATGAAGTATCTTTGAATTGTCAATGTTTCACTTTTTACGACTTTTTGTTTTTACAGGAAGTTTAATCTGTTAAATAGATTAATTTTGGTGTCTGTAACTGAAATCCTCGTTAGAAAACTGTTATTTTTTTAAACATGACAACATGAAAAACAACAGAAGAAGAAATCTTTAATACTTTTTTCACATCCCTGCATCTTTAAAGCAACAAGTTTCTATTTGCGTTCTGGAAATTCTGGGACGTATTTGTAGGTCTGACCCACATTTTGGTTCTTTCATCTCAACTGCAACTATTTTTAGACACTTTTCCACAAAACGACCGAAATCTGAACGTCACTCATGTCATTTGAGGGAACTTTCTGCTTCCCGCCTGCATTAAGATGTGAGATTTGTGTCGTTTTTCTGAGCCTGAAACCAGAGACTAACAAATGGCTTCCTGTTTTTGCAGACAGCAGCGCGGGTTTCGCTGATGGACTGAGCGGCGGACAGCAGAGCTTTTAGCAGCTGCCTTTAGCGTCAGCCAGCTGCTGCTGCTCAGGCCTTTGATTTCCACAACTTGACCCACAAATATGCCACTAAAATGTCAGAAATGTTCTGCAGTTCCCCAGAACACAAGATAAGCTTCGCAACCTCAAGGTGCAATTCATATATCTGGGAGATATACGTGTTTAATTTCTATATTTTTGATAAGAAATTAATTTTTTTGTATAATTAAAAGTGTATTTACTGCTGTTTTTCTTGAATATATATAATTGTGGTTAAAAAGTAAGTACACTCAGGGTTGTTCAAGCAGAACCTCAAATATACAAACTGTCTTTATTTATTGAACTATAATTAGTTTATTTATAACATTTTCTCCTCAGTTCTTCAGTCTGGACTTTGACTAGGTCAGCCATTTTGTTTCAGATTTGCAGTTGTTTGTATTATTGATCCACTGATGACATTTGGTCACATTTAAATCTGCAAATATTTTGCGTCAACACAACAGTTGATATCAGGTGTTTTTCTCTTGTTTTTGTCTCATCTATCCAGAAAAAACATAATTAGAGTCGTCTTGTTGTTCATTCAGAGGAAAATCAAACTCCATGGGGATTTTGTTTCTAAAAAATAAACAAAAATGAGAAGAAATATTTTTGATTTAATAGCAGGACTCCTGTTCACTCTAGAGAATCTCTCTTGCTTACAATTATGTGCTTAGGATTTCATCAAATTTATTTTCTGTTTACAGATTTAATTCTTCTGTCAGGCTAGAAGCAACTTTTTCAGGCAATCATAGAAAGTTTGAGATGTTTGAACAAGAGATGAGGGCTGCAAATACCGACTATTTTAGTAATCAAGCCTACCGATTATTGTGGCGATTAATCGATTAATCAGATTAAGAAGTAGACACATTCTACACATTCTTCGTTTAAAAACGTGCACCTTTTTATACAATGTTAAAATACACAAATAATTCATTTTCACATAAGAAAATAAAAGTTTATTTTCTAAAATTAAAATTTCTTTATTATTCCTTTGGTAAGTCTGAAATAAATGAAGGTAATGTTATACCGCTTGCATTTAAAACACATTTAAATGCAAAATGTTGGTTTATTTACTGCTCTGTTTTATTTTCACCAAATTGGCATTTTTTGAGTTTGTATACTCCAGTTAATGATTAATCGATTGCTAAATCATTAGTTTACTATTACTTCAGTTATTGATTAATCACAATTAATCATTTCAGCCCAACAGGAGACATTATAAATGTCTCTAGAAACATGGCTTTAGGAAGAAGTAAAACTTACAAGCAAGCAAGTGAGACTTTTTTCTTTATCGCATAGTTTCATCTAAAACTTTTAGAGCAAAATGTAGAAGTTTGTGATGCCGAATATTTTGGTATTGAACCACCAATAGTTACGTTTTACTATTTAAGTTTTAGATATCATCAAACTTCTGACCTTTTAGGTGTTTTGTGCTTTTTTCCTTTGAATTATTTCACTAAAATCTGGGACAGAATTTGGACGTTTGTAGGTGTCTACAAAATACTTTAACTCAAACGTATTTTTTATAGAATTTACACATTTTTGCACGTTTTTATACATACATTTGGGTCTACTTCCTCTAAAAACAACCAATACGCTTAAGAATAACACTCAGCTGGTTTTTGGGCAATAAGTTATTGTTTTTTGGTGTCTGGAAATTGAGCCGTTTCAAAAACCGGCCAAATATTGAGTCACATTCCATGGGCACTGTGCCGTTACCTAGCAACCCCAGCCAAGCCCTGCCTGGTTACCTAGCAACCCCAGCCATCTTAGATTCTATGGAAACAGCAGGAACTCAATAAATATAGACAGTTTGAATCTGCTTTGTGCCTTTTTTGCGCATTTGAGGTTAGATTAAAAGAATTTCAGGACCTGGCAACAGGGTGTACTTCCTTTCAATCATGATTGCAGCCTATGGTATCCGAAGGAATGTCGGTTTGAATGATTTGTATCTATTTTATGTTAATTTGCTGGTGTATTTCATAAAGGAAAATGGTAGAATGGGTGATTTAACAAGATTTTCCTCTGATACACAAACTGATGCTGTTGTAAAATGAGCAATTTTGATAGAACATGGAATGAAATAAAAGGAAATATGTGTATTAAATCATCTGTTTTCCTTTGATTTGTTCAGCATGTTGAGTTGGAAGTATGGCTGAAACGATTAATCGTGATTAATCGATAATTGAAATAATTGTAAACTAATTTAATAATTGATTAATTGTTTACTGGAGTATAAAGATTCTGAAAAGGGTCAATTTCTGAAAGAACAACACATTCGGTGTAGTAATTAGGCTAAAACTGCACAAAAAAATAAAAACATTTTGCATTTAAGGTAAAAAAAAAGAAACTTTTTTGTATATATGTTTCACCCAGAACTCCTCAAGTGGCAGATTTAGCTACACCTGGCTCAAATTCTGAAAATAAATCTCTTATTTAGCACATTTTGCATATAATTAATCAAAAAATAATCACAAAATCAGAACTTTGCTGAATTGATGTTAAGTCAAACAGAAAGAGTTCAGTTTGACACGTTAGAAAAATTTTTGGACTGCAGATGCATCCTTTGCTACAAATAATCAAGCGTACACTAAAGGAGTACTGTGTTGTTGCATTTTAAGCAATAAAATATTTACCTTCTAATGCAAGATGTTGGAACTATTAATGTTTTCTTATATAGAAAAGATTTAAGTGGTTAAATAAAAAATATGTGAAATTTGGCCCTTTTTAAAAATCTGATTAATCGTTTATGAAAATAATAGTTAGTAGAAAGCAAGTAAAAGTTGGGGTTCCTTTTCCAGAGCAATTTTTATGATTTAAAATGTGAAGAAGTCCCTAATGAACACAGATTTACGCTATAGTAAGTCCTGAAATGTGCCTTTATATGACATATGTACATTTCTAATGCATATTTTTAGGTTTATTGCAACATAACAACCCAATTTCTCAGTCTAAATCTGTACGGAGGGAAGGCTGGTTCTTGGACTTTACATTCAGGCAGCTGGACTGTCTGGTGCTGTGAGTTGATTTTGGAGTCTGCCGGGCAGCAGGAGTGTGAGATGATGTTGAGCAGAGTAGCAGTGACTGTTGTTTTCATGGAGGCGGGTTTGGAGGTGGGGGGCTGGGGGGTCGGTCCCGCAGGAAGGTGTTCACAAATGGGAATGGAGAAACAATAGGCCCAGTGTGAAGCACCACACTTCGCCCCTCTGGCTGCCAGAAGTCTCTAAACAAGACCCTTTAAATAGAAAATTGGTGGTGGTGGTGGAGGGGCGCTGGCACTTTAATGTCCTCCAAATGCTCACGTCTCATTTAGTCTGCTGGATTGCACAACAGTAAAATTAATACTAGTGACATAGTGGCAAAAAACTAATAAAGAAGCCACTTCTGGGGCCAAGTTGGCTGGACGGCAACAACGGGGCGACATGCTAACGCTGTAATAATTTCCTGCAGCCATCTGGAAGTGTTTTACACCTTTCGGATCGCCCCGGCATGCCTGCTCTCTGCTCGTTTTTCACGTCTAAGGTTCAAACCATAAATAAAACCCTTACTTTTTCCTTACAACAGCAAAAAAAAAAAAAGAAAAGAGGAAAGCAAATAAAAACAAATCAAGAAAGTGTGCTTTCTAGCTTTCTGCAGGTTTCATTTCTGATTTTTTTTTCTCTTCTTGGGTGTGAATCATTAAATGTCAAGCAAGCAGCTGCTCTAGTAAGATTTTTAGCTGTGATGTGTTGATTTGCATCTTCTCTGGAGAGACTGCCAGTCAGACGGGTGCTCAAAAATAATCCTCAAACATGTCAGAAATATCACTGACAAAGAAAATGAGGAGATGAATTACTCTGGCTAAGCTGTGCAGACATGTGGGCGCGTTTGTTTTGTCATTGTGGAGAAGCTCACATCCCTGAAGTTCAACCACTAAACTTTAAAAACGCATGTCTCAAAACGGATATTTAATTAATTCAATCAGAAGGATAACACCATTGATTGATTCTAGCACTCATTAAAAAATATATATTAATATATTATTAAACAAATTAAGGTCTTTACATTTGTTTGACTTATTTATACAAAAGGAAAAATGAACAAAACTAAACACTTAAACTGATCCTAAAATCTACTTCACGGAAAAGTGAAGAGTTTCAAAATGTTATCAAAAGTTCTGGTTCCTTTCTGGAGTTTAAAGACTGTAAAACACTGCAAAAACACAAAAGTTTATAAAGGGTTTTTGGTCTAGTTCATAGTTCAAATACTTCATTAAACTTGAAGTAAGACAAAACTAACTTACAAGAAACTTTTCAGTAGAATTTCTGCTTGTTTTCAGTAAATAATGCCTTAATATCAATAAAAACTTCTAGTTCCACTAGCAGATTATTTTACTTTTAAGCTGGGAAAATGTTTTGTTGTGATTTAAATTATCTACCAGTGCAACTAGAACTTATTTTTTATCAATATTTAGGAATTATTTGCCAAAACAAGCTCCTATATCTTGCAGAAAAGCTGCTTGTTTTGTCTTAATTAAAGTGTATCAAGATATTCACACTATAAACTGGCTAAAAATAGTTTATGAGGTACGATTTTGTGTTTTTACAGTGTAGAAGATTTAATATTAATTTTAGTTTTATCAAATATTCTTGAAGTGGAACTCTGTAAATACCTGGACTGGTGAATGTGTTCCAGTAGCAGCGTTTCTATTAACCATAAAATTGGGTGAATTGGATTTACTAAAATAAATTCGATTTCTGGAAACACGGCAGTTTTGGAAAAAATTCACATTTATTCATTTTAACGTTTTGGCGCTAGGATGAAGTGGCTTTTCTGCCGTGTCAAAATTGGTTTATTTCTCAAATCTGCAATGGAAACACTTTTTTTTGCATCACACGAATCACAGGAGGTGACTACTGCTGGAAACAACAAAGAAGACGATAACAGGAAGTAGTTGAAGGATGATGACGCAATGTGTTTTTTAATGACTTATTGCGTGAACAAACTTACTCACATGTGATTTTTATTGCGTTTCTTATTGAATGGAAGCAACACAATTGTGAAATTGTGAAGTAGTTAACTAATTTTTATCAGTAAACGTCTTCTTAAAGTTAGCTAAAGAGCTAGGCAAAGAGTTAGCTCCACTATTAGCGCACCAGCGGAAGTGTACCCTCTAATATAAGCAGTTAGATATGTGTCAAAGGTCAGAACTGATGTGTCTTGTTAGCTACATGAGTTTTCATCTCTCTGGTGCTTTTAACCAGATGCTAAGGTTTTCATTCAGTAAAAACTCCTTTCTTATCTTTTTGCTAGCCTTCAGGTATCGTCTATGTCTTGTTTATGATCTTAATAACATCTGTTAAAGAACAAGCTGAACCATTAGTTATAAACGCTCCATTGTCAAGTGATGAAGACATAAATCTTGACTAAATTATACATTTGTACCGTGAGTTTTTATTTTGAAGAACTCCCTGTTCTGGACCATAAAGCAGAAAATGCAGCTGAAGAACACGAGGATCAGTGAAATTAAAATCTTAGAAAAACACACAAGTGATTGAACACAAAATACTGGATGTGACGAAGGTCACTATCAGATCCAGATGGTTATCTCTGAACATGGGACGGCGATCAAACATAACCAAGCAAATGTAGCAAATCTGGTACCAGTTATCAGATTAAATCCATGTTGCTTTAATTCTCCAAACCCAGAAAATTAAAGCATAAATTCGGATTTTCTTCCATTTAAACGCATCTGGTGCTGTTGCAACCCATTATTATCTCAGAAACTATCCAACTTACCTCCCCCAGATCTGATTCCTGTGAGAAAATACGTCAGTTTAACAATCCTTAATTTCTTTGCTTTCATCAGGAAACTGAAGCTGGAGAAGGAGCTGGCTGGAATGCTGTGGAGGATTCGGTGGGAGGATCTTCAGTTTGAAAGCCCCAATAAATACCACAAACGAGCCGGCAGCAGGTTGACCCTCTCACAGGTAAACAGACTTGCACAGATTAGTGTGCAGCAGTAAAAGCCAACAATGATGCAAAGCACATAAATGAGGTGATACCCACTTGATCTCACATTAAAAGCTTTGTTTTGGTTTTTATTGAGCTGTGCTACCATTTTGAACTGTGTTTGATTTAATCAAACTGGATGAAATTCAAAAAGCAGTTTTAAAGTTTCATTTAATAAGGAATAAACCATTATTTAAACCAAGAAAACAGCCCCAGTTAAACCAGGAATTAACCAGATTTGTTTGGAAATTTCTGCAGCCACACCCAGGAATGATTACCATTCATCTCTTAATGACTTTTTGGGTTGTTCTAGTCAAAGGCAAGGCAAGTTTATTGGCAATTCAAAGTAATTAAATATATTATAGTGTGATGAATACTACATAAAAGTAATGGGAACATGAATACAGATTAAATTAACAATGTTCCAGTTATTATTAATCAAAAGCAACTCTAAACCCATAAATGGGGTTTTAGCCTTGGTTTAAAGGAACTCAGTGTTCCGACAATTTTTCAGTTTTCTGGACTTTTGTTCCAGATTAGAGGAGAATAAAAGCTGAATGCCGCTACTCCATGTTCGGTTCTGGTTCTTTTTAGCCCTGAGCGGTATGAAAGGTTCATACAAGAGCAGCAGATCCGTTCACAGATGTGCCTTTAAAGTCAATCAGAAAGCTGCAGCTCATTATAAATCACTGTTGCAATAATCAATGTGACTGAAGAGGAACGCCTGGATGAGTTTCTCCAGCTCTTTCTGGGATATTTAATTCTGAAAATGTTCTTCAGGTGATAGAAGGCCGAAGGTTCAAGTCAGGGTTCATCATTACACCCAGAACGGGAATATTGAACAGAGCGACTGAAATTGTTTTCTAAAGTTGTTTTTTCCAGTTTATTCATGGCTTCTACTTGTTAGTGTCAAGCTCATTTGTCTGTGAATGTAACTCACCTGGTTGGGCTCATAGACGGCAGGATTTACAGTATTTAACATTAACATTTAAGTATTTATTCAACTGAAAAAAACATTGATTTTTGATTTATTCTAAGCATCTGTTCAGACCTTTGATGGGTTCAGAGTCACCTGGTGACATCATAATGTAAAGCTGTATATCATCTGCATAGTTGTGATCACATTGCTTGCTATAAACTGTGAACATGTAGATATTAAACATAAGGGACCCCAGGACTGGACCTTGGGGTACACCACATGCAATTTGTGTCGATTCTGATCAAAAGTCAACAGGTTTGAAACATTGATTCATTGAAATTAATTCTGAAAAGAGGACAGAAATTTCTCAGGTATCACAAATACTTGATTTTTACTTTTCCACTTAGGACTAGTTTGGTTTGGATCGATTGATTCAAACAAATTAATTTGAAGATTACATTTTGTATTTACCTTGATTAGCTTTGATTAATATCAAAAAATGTTTTAATACTTTTACACATCACATTTTTGGTTTTTGAAGATTTCATTTTTGGAAAATCTGGATTTTTTTCACCTATTCTCTTTTTGGGTTTCCATAGTTCGGTGATGTCAACACGCCCACGGCGGCCATCTTGTTTCATTAGCATGTTTTACAGCTTCTCTTTATTAGGACTTTGAATTCAGGTCAACTTTATGACAAAATGTAACGGGTAGGCCAAGAGTTTTAAATTAAGAGAATAAAGTAATCATATTACAAGAATACAGTTATAATAGAACAATATAAAGTCAAAATAATGTGAGAATAAAGCGTTAATATTACCAGAATAAAGTCATAATTTTATGAGAACTCCTACATATAAACTAACAGAAAAATAAAACGAGGGATGTTGATCATCTTTCGGTTTTACAGATAAGATAATACATCAAATTATGTTAACTCTACAAGCTTCTTTTCATCATTTTAAGACGTTCTTCTGGTAAAATCGTGTCTTTATTTTGCTAATATCCTCATAGCATTTCTCTACTACTTCATCAAACAACTCAGAGCAGGGATTATTGAAATAAAATCCACGTTTTGAAAATATTTTCTGTAATTTTTTAGAAAAGAAAGCAACAAAATTCTGTAATATTGCATGTAAAATAATGTTTGAACCATTTCTTTTATTTATTTTTTTGCTCCCCTCTGAGCTGCAGCCCTGAGAGAATCCCAAATCCTCTGCGCGTTTACACATTCCTGAAAGCTTTTCCAGCGGTTTGATCCAAGGTGGCTGGGCTTGCAGCGGCAGACGCACATTAAATGGTCGTTAAAGTAAGCCCTGGGTCTGGCCCCGCTCCTCGCATTCAGGGTGCGAAGCCCTAATGCATCTCCTCTCCCACACGTTGAGGCGTTCATGAAAATCACAAGCACACACCTTTTTAACGACTGCCTCTCTGTCTTGTTCTGAGGCCGTGTTTTTCCAAACTTCTCCGGCTTCCTGCTTTATATTGCAATCATTACAAATGCAGACTTAACAGCGGGATTATAGGAATCCAGAAACATAATTCCTGCTGTTTTCTCTGATGTGAAACTCGGTAACAGACCTCTGTTCTTCCTCTCTGCTCCTCTCCGTCTTCCCAGAGAGGGTCCAGCTACGGCTCCCTGATAACTGCCCATGGAAAATATCAGCTATTTGCAAAAACCGGCTATTTTAAGGTAAGGCTTAGTGAGTTCTGACATTTTCAACTCCTGCACACTCCTTTCCCACCCACACACATGTGCAGAGAAAGAAAGCCGGAGAGCTGGAGAGAGGCGAGAGAAAGAGAGTGTGTGGGCGAATTTAGGTAGTTGGTTTTAATGCGAGCTGCAGAATGCGTCAGTTTGCTTTTCTGTTTATTTTTTTTATTTGTGTGTGTGTGTGTGTGTGTGTGTCTGGTTCTGTAACTCCTTCAGTCTGAACACAACCATTAATTTCTTGCTGCTAATTCTTTCTGTGCTATACGGAGGGGGTGACACAAAGAGCTGTATTTAGCAGAAAGATGTTTATTTTTGTTTAAATGGAGACGCAGATGAACTTCTGAAGTTCTCCTTGCTGACCTGAGGTGATTAAAACGCGAAGAGAGAAAACATGGTGATGTAACATCCTTGACAACCTGCAAAACTTCAATACAAGGTGTTTTCTCTGCAGTGAGACACTCTTTGACTGCATGTTTCTCGTTTAACAAAAGTCAAATCTCAATATTAAATCAGACCCAGCGGCTGACCTTGCATTGCTGCTACAGAGGCAGCTTATTTTTTCCTTTCCAGATGGTTGCGTCTTGGCCGCTGGCAAGTTTCATCTCTAGTTTATAGGAAAGTCTGCAGATCTTCAGCAGACTTGGATGTTCTGTCCGCAGAAAACTGGTTTCGCAGCTGCTTTTTATGATTTATATGCCATTTTTTTAAACCGATTAATCTTTTCAGCCCTATTGGCAAACGATTAATTGTAATTAATCGATTGTTGAATTGATCGTCAGCTAATTTAGTAATCAATTAATTGCTAACTGGAGTTTACAGGTCAGTTTCTGCTGCAGTTTTGCGTCTAATAAACCTTAGGTTTGAGTTTTTTTCAAAATTTCACAACAGTTTGAGTTTCTTTATGTTTAAATAGTTAAAATTACACATACAGGTTCAAATATATATATACACCCCCACTAATATATAAAAGTCCAGGAATATTCAATTATATTTATGGTTGACATGATTAATCGTGATTAATTGACTATTGAAATAATAGTCAACTAATTTAGTAATCAATTAATTGTTAACTAGAGTATACAGACTCAAAATAGATCATTTTGTGAAAAGAAACAACATATTAAGAGCAGCATTTAAGCCAAAGCTGTCGAACTTTAAGCGATATAATGTTTGCTTTCTTAAGTGAAAATGTCTTTTCAAAATGTCTATAAATTTTAGCTCCTTTTTAAGATTATCAAAGAAAATTTCTTTTGAATTTTCTTCTGTTTTATGCTGAATGTTATTGCTGATTTCACAGGTGTTTTGTGTTGCACACAGGGAAACCTGGTGGCCATTAAACACGTCAACAAGAAGAGGATAGAGCTGACCAGACAAGTATTAATGGAGCTGAAACATGTGAGTATTTATTTTATGTAAACATCCGTTACAGAAGTCAACACTTAGCATTTCAGGATTCAGCACCAAAAAAAACACTCAGACATTTCCCACACAGAGAACAGAACATTCAGTCTGTTATAGTTTTATGTTTTCAGGCTTGATGTTTATTTCTGATTATTAATAAATGATCGCTGTGGTAGATTAGCTACTGCTGCTATTAGCTAAGCTAACACTGCGGCAGTTGATTAGCTAATTTAAACACCTGCTCTACTGATGATGTCAGAGTTGGTGTGCTTAGGTTGCCTTTTTTTAGTTTTTAAATAAACCGAAACACACAGAATTCCACATCACATCTACATGTTATGATTGTCATAGTCAAGCTAGCGTAGCTGAACTACTTCCCTCATCCTCACAATTTTTTCTTAATTAAAACTTTTTTTCTGACCTTGTCAGAAGCACTGCATCCCTTTTTCTTTTATATATCACGTCTACATTTAAAATTTAGCGTCACATTAATAGCTTAACAGCTAAAGCTAATGCTAGTCACAGTTAGCCAGCAGCTTTTTGCCCTCCAGCAGGGAGAAGGGGGCGGGACGTCATGCTGGGTTTAGGAAAATTCTTTTTCGTTTTGGGAGAAACTGAATCAATCAGAGAAATACGCATTTGTCTTTAGATATTTTATTTAGAAAATCAAAGTATCAGAGATCAGCGTGTGAGAAAAGAAAAGCAAGAGAGAAGAAGGAGAAGTGAAACTTAACACATACAATTCTATTTTTACATCTTATCAGTCACGTACACGGCGCCTTCCACCCGTCTCTCTCCTGTAGGGAGTTTCTCTCAGTTTCTCCCACCTCTGGTTAATTGGCAGCTCTGTCCCTAAATCAAACCTGGTTCAAAGGAGTTTCGGCTGGAAAGAGAAGAAAAAATATCTTCACTCATACCTCCGTTAGTTCCATAAATATAAAACTTGCTCAGAAACCTTTGTTATCAGTTCATTCTTCCCAGAAAACAAGCGAAGGTTTTATTTTACAAGACAGCTGCTTTGGGTTCATATGTTAAATCCGTCCACTCATTTCTGCTTTGCTATTTTTTCAAAATCTAAGAATTTGTTAAAAACAGAGCTAGTGTGGAGTCATTTCACAAAATTCAGCCAGATTCACCCCAGAAGACGTTTGTCAGCTCACTGGTTTTCTGAAATGTCTGTGTGTAAATAAACTGTCTAGACATTCAATTAAAACAGCTGCAGTCAGAGGAGAAAATGTATCCATCTTCCAATCGATACACCTTTTCAGGAGTTTGAGTCTGTTTCTGACTTAATAAACCTTTTGTTTCCCTCCTACCAACAAATGAAAGTCTGGCTTTTATCAATATGTTCAAGCATTGCTGAGTGTTGCTGCTAGTTTGTTACCATCCATCCATCCATCCATTTTCTGTTCACCCTTGTCCCTAATGGGGTCGGGAGGTGCTGGTGCCCATCTCCAGCTACGTTCCGGGCGAGAGGCGGGGTACACCCTGGACAGGTTGCCAGTCTGTCGCAGGGCAACACAGAGACATACAGGACAAACAACCATGCACACACACACTCACATCTAGGGAGAATTTAGATAGACCAATTAACCTGACAGTCATGTTTTTGGACTGTGGGAGGAAGCCGGAGTACCCGGAGAGAACCCACGCATGCACAGGGAGAACATGCAAACTCCATGCAGAAAGACCCCGGCCGGGAATCGAACCCAGGACCTTCTTGCTGCAAGGCAACAGTGCTACCAACTGCGCCACTGTGCAGCATTGCTGAGTGTTGCTGCTAGTTTGTTACCTAGAAACTAATATCTTTAAACCTCTTTTTGACACAAACGGCAGCAGCGGCTGATAGAAATGCCCCTCCGGCTGGGAAATATTTACGAGTAAGCGATAAGGTAGCTAGAGGAAAGACAAAAATCTTACAACTTAATGTGGTTTGGTGATGGAAACTCGCTGTGGCATCGGGGGGAAGCCATAACTTGGAAATTACACTGGCAGACACGAACAAGACGGATGCTTGTGGCTGTTGATCATTCTTGTAGCCTGCAGCTCTCGTAGCTTTAGCTCTGCGGTTCTGCAGTGAATTTTGGGTCATTTTGTGCGAAGCCGTTTTGGAGAGGACGGGTTAGTGGCCATCGGTCTGAGATGCCCAGCGGGCCTGATGGCCTGTCAAACCTCAGCTCAGGGGAAGGAAAGCAAGCCAGCCAGATGGGGGGAGACGGCCGTGCCTGCCAGTGGAAACTTAACCGCTTGTGTTCCAGGGTGCAGCAGAGGAAAATAAATGGGGCAAAGGGTAGGCTAACGGCGTCTCTCTCCCGAGCCGTGAAACAGGAGCCGCTAACGCTCGACGTTTGCCGTGAGAGCGGCTGTCACTCACTGCGGGTCGGAGAAGAAAAGAGCGCTGTTGAAGTGATGATCTTTTGAAGCTGGTTGCAGGTTTTTCTGACTGCTGCCTCTGTCAGCGCGTTTACCGGTTGGAGTGAAAGCGCCGGGATTGTGCCATTTGCTTCTACAAAAGAGAAATTCACACCTTCGCATGAAAGGAATCTGGCAGCAAATGTTCCCTGTCTTGACCTCAAACATCTGCATTGGACGATTATTATAAAACCAGCGTTTGATTAGTGATTAAATCCAATGTTTCTGGTTAGGGCTGATTAATGATTAATCATGATTAATCGATCATCCAAATATAATATCTTTGTTATCTTAAAGATGTTAAAACAACATCTTTGTCCTGAAATATGTTAAGAAAAAACTCCTCAAATCATGTTGTTCTTGCTTCACCTGGTTCAGATTTACCAAAGGAATGTTACGGTATCACATTTCAGGCAATAAAATGTACATTTTTTATTGAAAAAAAACTTTAATAATCTATTTGCATCTTCTACTGTACTTCTAATATTTTACAAAAAAGACTTAAGTGGTTAGTTGAACATCTTTTAACAGATTAATCGTCAGAATAATCTATTGTTTCTAGTTGGGCTGAAATGACTAATCGGATTTATTCGCAATTAATTGATTAATAAAATATAATAATTGCAGTTAAGATAAAAACACTTTTGTTTGTAAACATATTTTAGCCAAAACTCTTCATTCGGAAAGTTTTAGTTTCACCCGGTTCAGGTTTACTAAAGGAATGCTATGGTATCGCATTTTAGGCAATAAAATGTTTATTTTCTTAATTGAAAAAAGCATTCAATCATCTATTTGTATCTTTTATTGTATTTCTAATATTGTATAAAAAAGGCTTAAGTGGTTAGCTGAAAAATCTGTAGGATTTGACATTTTTATCCATTTAATTGTTAAATGTAATGATTAATCGTTATAATAAGCGATTAATCGATTGCTAAATTAATCGTTAGTTCCTAGTTTCACTCCACTTTGATATTCCTGCCCAACACGACTTTTTAACTTTTTAAATCAAATCCTCCTCAGCACACTGGCCCATTCATAACCTCTTGCAGTACATGCACATGTGTCAACTTGGTTCCCTCAACACATAGAAACAGAGCCGGCACAACCAGGTCCACTGCAAACAGACTATTTTGATGAAAAGCTGGCAGCGTTGTCCTGAGAAGTCGGTGCCTAAAAGAGCCGTCAGTGCTCTGTTTCCGTGGGGTTTGGGAATGTGATGTTTGGAAAGAGTCGGGGCTCACAGCCGCCGCGTGTTTGTGCGGTTATTTTCAGATGAGAGACGTTCAGTTCAACCATCTGACCAGGTTCATCGGGGCCTGCATCGACCCGCCCAACATCTGCATCATCACCGAGTACTGCCCCAGAGGAAGCCTGCAGGTAACTTCCACAGCCGAATGATTATTCACTTTTTGACCTGTTACAACCACAAACTTTAGTTTATTTTATTAGGATTTCATATTAAAGACAGTAAGAAATGCTACGAATTGGTGAAATGGAAGGAAAATGTTGAAAAGCTTGAAATTGTTCTTAAAAATTAAAATCTGTTCTGCTTTTTTCTGATACCAAGGGGTAAACACAGTTCTGATAATCCAATAATAGTGGAGCCAATTTTTCATTTAGCTATTTAGCTAACTTTGAAAACATTTGGGTACTTATCTTCCTCTTGTTTTCACACTGGAGGTCTGGTTAATAGCAGCAGAGAGATGAATATGATTGTTCACAAACACTTAACTGCTTCTGGTGGTGGACACACTTTGACTAATCCGCTAACAGTGGAGCCAATTTTTCATTTAGCAATTTAGCTAACTTTGAAAATATTTAGCACACTTACTTTTTTTTCTCGCATATTTTTGACTTTTGGACGTCAGAAATTTCCTTGTTTTTGCTAGAAACATTTTCTGACTAGTCTCAAAATTTTTGAATTTTTTTCTTGCAAATTTTCAACTTTTGGAGGTCAGAAATTTAATTGCTTTTTCTAGAAAATGTTTTAATGTAAAAATTTCAGAGGTTTTTTTCTATCTATCTACAATGTCTCTTATACACCATCATACTTTTGTCTTAAATACGCCTCTGAAATAATTTTTTAGTTTTTTGATAATCCAACTTGCTCTCGGCCAGGACTCCTGACTTTACAGGAAATCTGTGATAAAGCTGAACTTTAACATTTTTAACATTTGGGGAAAAGCCGATGTGATGTAGCTCCAGATTCCAGGAAGCGGGTCAACTCGGGTAACTTTCACAGTTATTCATTAATACCCTGCAAAGGCTCCGCACATGTCAGTGAAGATGAACAGAAAAGGAAAAAATGTTGATTCTGTGCTTCATCCTAATGTAAACCTTCAGTCTGCTTTGGCAGATGAAAAGTCTCGGCAAAGTTCAAGTTGTTTTTTTTTGTCTTTTATCTGCTCTCCCTCTTCCAGGACATTTTGGAGAACGAGAGCATAAACCTGGACTGGATGTTCCGCTACTCGCTGATCAATGACATCGTGAAGGTGAGTGGCCTTCAGGCTGCGGACACGGTAAACACATGAACCAGACGTCAAAGGCAGCAAATTGATTCATGTGTTTTCGCTTGGGCTCCAGCTAAAGGTTGCTTGTTGTGCCATGCAGATATGCACCAATAATTCTGCGTTGCCATGGTGTCACATGAGCTGAGAAGGAAAATCTGCTTTAAAGTTTGTTGTTGACTTGAAGTGGTTTGGGAATTGTAGGTAACAAATGAAATTTCATCATAAACTCTGATTAAACGTAATGGGAACAATTTAGAAGATTGCTTTTAATGACAAGATTCTGGTGGACTGATTGCTTGATGAAGTGCTTCGGCTAAATCAGTTCCACATTTCCACAAAATATGAAACGAGGTAGATTTTGTTTTCCCCAATGGAAGGATTAAATTATTTTTAAATAATGGCAAAAATGTCCAGTTAAAGAAAATTATAACAGTTCATTAATATAATCATGTTGTTCCACGATAGGGTTTAATTTATGTAAAAACTAAAATAAATTGTTTTTGTTAAATTAAAAACATGTTAAATTTACGTACAGATAAAACTTAGTTTTTTCTTGTAACAAGTAATTTTGTTTTTTTCCTTCCTTAAACCAGTTTCTCTTTAGCTTTTAAACTTTGTTTTTGTCGATTCTAAACTAGCTTAGCTTAAAGCAGCTAAGCTAAGTTAGCTTAGTTTGCTTAGCTCAACTAAACTAAGCTTAGCTAAACTAACTTAGCTTACAACAGCTAAGCTAGTTGATTATTTCCAAGTATAATAAATTTAAAATGCCAGAACATATACTAATCAAATTTAAGAAATTGTAATAATCTATACAGTGTTTTCTGCCATAATAATATGTTTAGTAATCAAATAAATCTTTGACAGTGCGTCTCATTTGCTAACTAAAGTACTAAAGAAAACTTTAAAAATGTAAAATCTTACAAATATTTTTATACATAAGTTTGTTGGTATCTGCTTTGACACTTCTGTAATGAGTCTTTGTTTTTCCTTTCTTAAAAACAATTATTTATTTTAGCTTAGCCCTGATTAGCCTTCCTTTACTAGCAAAGAGAAATATCTGGGCCGTTTCAAAAGATGGCCGACTTTAACCATTAGTATTTCTGACAAAATTACCTTTCCTTGCATTTTATTTTTTTTACTTTTTGATGTAAACTTTATTCATATTGTATAAACTTTTTACTCTATTAGTAAATGTGGCTTCTTTGTAATAAGAGGCTAATTGTTTATTTCTCAGTAGCTAGCTTAGCGTAGCTTAGCTTAGAAGGTTTAAATTCCATTAGCTGAAAATGAGACAAAATATCCAGAATGTTGCCATTAAGTAGTTCGTTTCATTCTGAACTTAGGAGTTGTATTTCTGTACTCATTTGCAAACTTGTCAAATTTGTTATTTTCTTATGCCTGGATTTTTTTGCATTTGCTGTTTTGATGTAAAGAAACAAAAGCAGACAGAAAGAGAAGCATGCTAATGCTTGACTTCTGCTCACCAGGGAATGAACTATCTCCAAAACAGCTACTTTGGCTGCCACGGAAATCTGAAGTCATCTAATTGTGTGGTGGACAGCCGATTTGTTTTGAAAATCACAGATTATGGTTTGGCTAGCTTCCGCTCGTCTTTCGAAAACGACGATTCGCATGCCCTCTATGCAAGTAAGTCAGCTCCAAAATGCAGTTTCACAAAAGCCTCTGCCTCTGTTTTATCACGTTGTGTGTTTTCTTCCAGAGAAGCTGTGGACAGCTCCAGAGCTGCTCATATACGATCGGCACCCTCCTCAGGGGACTCAGAAGGGTGATGTGTACAGTTTTGGCATCATCCTGCAGGAAATAGCTCTGAGGAACGGACCTTTCTACGTGGAGGGCATGGACCTCAGCCCTAAAGGTAAACACAGCTGTCTTTTACGAGCCTTCAAGTGGCTCAATTAGCAAAATTTGCAAATAAAAGAAGTAACCTAAAAGGAATTCCACCTAATTTAAACAGACACGATCAAGAAAATATTTATTTTTAGCGCTGTGTTGCATGTTTTCCTTTCACTGTAATATGACGTGTTGGCCAGATGTCATCATGTAGCTGAACATCATATAACTGAGAGGAAAAGACAGTCAATCCGACTGCAGAAAAGTTATTAATAACATCACAGAACAATGTTTCAGTCAGTCAGTTTACACTTTTTAACCTCAAGACTAATATGAAAACAACAGAAGGAAAGTGAATTATTTCTTAAATGTAATCTAACTTGACTTTTCTAATTCAGAATCGTTTTTGAGTTAAAATGAGGGTAAAACTCCTACTTTTTCAAAGCCGTGTATCTTTGAGAAATGACAACAATATAGAGAAACCTTGAAAGGATCGTTTCTGGCAAGCTAGGTGGGAAAAATTACTTTTCCAAAACCTGAAGAGATGTGAAAAGGTTAGACTTTTAACTCTACAACAAAATGTCTGCCTCACTTTACTAGCTTAGGTGAAAACAGGAAGAATGATATTTTTTTAAACTAAAATATGACCAATTTATAAATACAATTATGACACAGATGTCTTGCAGTAAAGTATTTTCTTTTTTGACCTAATGCTTTATTTGGACAGTACCTTTAAATCCATATTTCATTCTAAGTGAAACATATATGAAGCTGAAATATTTGATATTCGTAAAGCATATTTAGAATATAACATGGCTTAAGTTTTTACAATATTTATATATTTTCTTTTACCAGAAGGTAAAAATCTTTCAGTTTTTGCAAAAAGAATTGAGTAATGTTAGCTTGCTTATGCTAACATGTAGCCTAGCCTTTCTTAGCTTAACTTAAATTAGCTGTATTTGGAAATGAACTGTTTGCAGAAACAGTTGAATTTGGAAACTGTTTCCAAAAATGGCTGCCATAATGTCATAGATGTCGTGAAATGTTAACCTTTTCTCCATCTTTTTGTATTTGTGATAAAGCTAATTGTTTTCTGTCTTGAAAGGCAGATTTGTTTAAGCTAGCTTACCTTAAATTAGTTTGTTTTAGATCAAATTAATCAAGAAACATAATTACTGTCTCCAAAAAGGGAAAATGTTGATGTAAAATTTGTTTTTCATTATTCACATTCATGGGCTCCTTTTATAAAACTTTTGTGATTTGAAAATTAGCTGCTATTTCTTGAAGCCTTAGCATAGCTAGCATAACCTTAGCTAAATATGCTGCTATCATGTAATTTGTTTTATATCATCAAGTTCCCAGTTGTCCTTTTTAGTTTTGATAATTGCCCATTTATATTTTGTTTTTTAAAAGTTAGCTTCAGTAGCCTAGATTAGCTTATTTTAGCCTAGCTTAGCCTAGCCTATCTTGGCTAAATTAGCTGAAAACAGGCATTTAGATGGAACATCTAACCAACTCTTGATTTCAGTAGTTTAACTTTTAAAAAAACAGTAAATTGTAAATATTGTGTGTGTTATTTCACTAAAATTTGCTCTTTTTGTGAAATACTTTCTTTCTGTAACTAAGTCGAATTGATTTCCACATGGATAGATGGTTTTCTCTCCTTGCAATTGTTGAAAAGTAGATTGAAAAACAAGTCGAACTCCTCTCCATAGGGGAATAAACCGTTTCCAGAGCAGCTACTTCAGTTGCCATGGAAACCTGAAGTCCTCTAATTGTGCCTGGTCAGTTGCTGTGTTTTGAAAATGACACATTAAACCCAGAGTTGAGCCTAAAAATATCTGAAAAGTAAAAAATAATAAATGAAAACATGAGAACAAGATGTTGGATCAAAGTTTTTCCTTTTTAGTCTTAATTTATCAGTTTTTTTTCTTACATCTGGGATGAATCTCACATATTAAAAAGCAAAATATAACAGCAGGACTGAGGATATTATTGAATTTAGCCGAAATGCATGCAGGGAGGATGAAAGGTTTTATCTTGAGTGTAATAAATCGCCTTCCTGTGGAGCTTCCTCAACCTGTTAACCTCGATTAAAACCTTTTATTCAGAGTCACGTTTCCTGCTGCTTATGCATTAACAGCCTGAGGGCAGAAACCTCATGTTCACACCATAACATTTCCATTTTAACTAGATTCTTTAAAAAGCTTTTATGCGTCTTTTGTCACTGTAGAGGGATGTAATAAATTGTTAAATAGAGCTTTGTTTTGTTTTATTCATCAGAGGGAAAAAAGTGTCCTACTAAAGAAGTGGTAAAAACTTGGAGTGCGTTGGGAAATATAATAGAAAAATTAGTGTTTATATTTTTAAATGTTGTGTTTTAGCTTTTATCTGCTGCACTTAACGTCAAAAAGAAAAATGAGAATTTGTTGTAAAAGAAATTAGCAGGAATGTTTTTGCATAATCAACATAGTTGTGGCTTGATTAAAAACAAAATTATGCAGAAAACTGAAAAAGAACATTTAATCTGGGTACAGATTAGATTTAGCTTTACTTTTGCTTTTAAATGTTTGTGTTTATTAGCGTAAATTGGCCTAGCTTAACTTCATTTTTACCACAGCTAACACACTTTGACCTTTATATCTTTCCATTATTTCGAGAGACACAACTTATTTTAACAATTATCATTTTTAAAATAAACCCTTAACAAATGTAATAGTGATATTTGCTGATTTATGACAATAAACACGATAATCAGTAGAATTTAATAGAATGTTGAAATTACCTTTAATATCTTTAAAAAATAACTTAGTATTTTACACAGCACGTGATCGGCTTTTGCATTGTTTTCTAGTTTTAGGTTATTCTGGTTTTTATTTTGACACTAAGATGTTAGCATCTGTTAGCATTTAGTGTAACTTAGCTTAGCATAGCCTAGTTTAGCCTTGCTAATCTGTGTTTTTTGTCTAGCTTAAAACAACTGCCTGTTATTTTTTATATATCCAGTTTTGTTTGATAATGTGTCGTGTATGTTTGACTTTGTTTTCAACAAACTGGAGTAAAATATTTTTAAAATAAATCCAAAAAAGGGCCTTAATGTCACGAATGAATGCTAATTCAAAAGTACATAACTCAACAAATTAAGAGCTTATTTGTTTATGCAATTCAAAAAAGTTAGATATCAACAAAACTGGACTAAGGAGGTTTTACATTTTATTGCTATTTTTAGGGTTTTCTTGTTTGTGGAGTTTTTTCCAGGTTAGCTTAACAACTACCATAGCTGGAAGGCTGATTTCCAATGTGATAAGTTTAGGTCGTTGTAGTGACATGTTTTGCATTTAAAATTTTCTTTTTGAAAAAAAATTTCAATTTTTTCCAACTAGTGAAGTAAAATCAAGTAATGCTACTACAAAAATGTACATATGAACAAACCAAAGAGCTTATAATGTCATTATAAACCCCTTCAAATCAACAAAACTGAGCAGTTGGTATTTTTATTTAGATGATGAGCTTTTCCATTTTGTTTCTGTGTTTGATATTATTCATCATTTTCCAATCAGACACTAAGGTGTGTTTTCTTCCACCCTTAGAGATCATTCAGAAGGTGAGAAACGGCCAGAAGCCGTATTTTCGACCAACGACAGACAACAGATGCCACCCGGAGGAGCTGACCATCCTGATGGAGGGCTGCTGGGCCGAAGACCCGACAGAGAGGCCAGACTTCGGTCACATCAAGATCTACATGGCAAAACTCAACAAGTATGTCCAACATGTTTTTTCCTTTAAATGGTTCATTTATTTCCAAAAGCCTTTGGAAACAGCAGAAATCTCATTAATAAATGTAACCACAGTTATGTGTTTGACTTTATTTTAGCTTATGTGGGCTGATTAATTACATCAGAAACTTAAAGGGGACCTATTATGGAAAACTAACCTTTTGTACAGTTTTATATTTCCATTTAGATCTCTGCTGTTTCTGAAAACACCCAGATGTTCTTTGGCGATAAGATCATGTTTTTTGGTATCCTTCCAAATGTAGCAACTTCAGAGAAGCCCAGCCAGTTACCTAGCCACCCTGGCGGAATTCCGCCCGTTACCTAGCAACCCTGGCGGAATTCTGCCCGTTGCCTAGCAACCCAGAGCTTCAGTATGTTTGGTCAGCTGGTTTTACCGCTCCACTTCTGCTTTTCAAAGGTGTACTGTTGTATAATTGTGTATCTGTTTGCAGCCATTTTCCCGTGCAAGTGTAAACGTTGAGTTTGGGGGCGTGGCCAGCAGCAGCTTATTTAGATTTAAAGTGACAAGATGCCCTAAAACTGCTAAAATCTCATTATATAAGAATGATTTTGTACAAAAAATGTAATAAACTTGTTTTGTATATACAAACCTATCCTTACCTGTTCAAGGAGGTATAATAGGTCACTTTTAATTTAACATTACATTATATTACTATCTTCCTCTTCAGACTTGAGATAAAAAGTTAAATTGAGATTGATAGAAGGATATTTTTTGTAGTTTCTGACGGGTCCAATACGTTGGTGTTGGGATGAAAATAAAAATAAAACCCGAACGACAGTTTCTGATGAATGTTTGTAATTCCTGACAGGTGGTTGTTAGCGGGAAGCGCCTTGTGAGAGCGTCGGCGTGTGTTTGAGTAACAGAAGAGTTGGAGTCCATGTTTCTGGTATTATTTGCGATGATCTTATGAATCATTTATGTGCATATTTTGGTTGGAGTATTATGTCGATGCAGGAAGGGAGGCAAGCATGTTTTCCCCTGAGAGTGGAGCATCTGTCAGAAAGAGTTACTGTGAGGATCTCTGCTGAAACAAAGTGACTCTAAAGCACACACATGCTCAGAAACCAGATACACTGCTGGCAGTTTGGATGTTGGAGAAACTCTGCAACAGTTCCGTCATGGGAAAAAAATGAAGACACCACATGAAATATTCAGTCCTTTCACTAGAAATGCTCATATATTGATATATCATCTGTGTACAAATTTATTTCGACATTAAATATCCACATGCAGTTATGGGCACGATTATGCTAACATTTAGCAAACTTATCTTCTCCTAAATTAATTTTGCCACATAAATTCTAACATGCTAATTTTCGTGGCTGTTTTGTAACTTTTAGCTGAAGAAAGTTGTGTTGAAGTTTTGGTTATTGCCTATAAAGATATCCTGAAGTAGTTAGATATTCATATTCAAGCTCTCATTTTGACGTGAGAAGCCTGTTTGCATGACAGCTATGTTTCCTCTCCTCGTGTTTTCTCTCTTTTTTACCCAATAACATTTTTTAAAACAAGAAACATAAAGGAACAAAATAAAACACGGACCATAGAGAACAAGATGTAAACATGAATACAATATTTTAGGGTATTATAGAAGATGTAGATTATAATGTCAAAATTAAAATGATGTTTTGTAGTATTTCAAGGGAAGATAATTTGAACTGAGGTTAGCACTTTACCATTAGCGGCCAGTAAATACTGCATTGCAATTTAGCATAAGCTTCTGCTAATGACCGTTTTGTTTTATCAAAGTAGCATTAACTTCTGCTAAAAACCCTTTTGCTGTTGTGATTTAGCATTAGGTTGTGATAAATACCATGTTGGTATAACGCTTTAGCATTACCAGAATTAGTGTTTATGATTAGTGCTTTAGCGTTAGCACACTAGGTATTTAGTTAGCGTTGCTCACTCTGTCCTTCTGTCCAAATGTGTAAGAAAACCATATTAGTTGTCATAGGTTGTGTTTTTTCTCTCATGACTTCATATTTGCAGGATTAGAGTGGTTTAATCTGGTTTAATAGTTACTAACCACCTGAATGTTATTGAACCCAAAGTTATTGTTTTAACATCCGTCTTGCATAGGATTGGAGAGGAGCTGTTTTAGTAACTCAGTATTTAATGCATTCCTCAGTTTGGATGATTGTGTGGGATGTTTGATCAGATCTGACAGTGATTGAAGAGTCATTGAACTGGTTAGCCCTTTGAATCGTTACCTCATTATGCTTCATTAATAATTGAACTAAATTACTGGTGTTTTTTCCCTTCTGGGAAAAAAAAAACTAAACAAATCTCCTGTGTTTACAGCACATCACAAGAATCTAATGTTGGAAATACGCTTTAAATTTGTTCCTTTAGCTTTGAGATTTAGCATTCAGCCCATATTTACAATGAGACGGTTTTACTTTCTTTAAGCTCTCCATGAAGACATGGATCATGCTGTACTGCGTGTTGTTTACATGTTTTTGCCCAGAGACGTGATAAAGAAGAGCTTATATTCATCATTGGTTTAGCGGATTGAGCTTTGGTGAATGCAGCGTGAAGCTTTTACAGGTTCTGACTTTCTGCCTGTCAGCTGCAGTCAGTGGTCACGTTCTGCTAGTTGTGGCAGGAATATCAAAATATGGGTCACGGTTCATTAGACTGAAGTCGACTTGGAGATTTCTGACTCTCAGCTGGAAAAACAAACTGTTAGGTTGTGCTGTTTTTATTGCAGCACCTGAACACTGTGAGACATCGTGGGACAACATTCAAACTTTGGAAAGAGAAAAAAGGATCCATACAGCCACATGAACTCAAAAGTACTTTGGAAAATCAATGTCACCCGAGGCAGCCCTCCCTCCGCTGCATCCAGCAGGGTAACTCGATATTGCATAAGGAAGGAGGAAGGCATAAATCTCTGAACAGAGCAAGTTCTCTGGGAACAAGCTGGATAAAAATGCAGGCGACAAGTGTTCTGTTTTAAGATGGGTCCAGATTTAATTAAAAACATGGAGAGCAGTTGATATAAAGGATATATCAACTGCTCACTGTCAGATATAAAGGATATAAGGGAGTTAAATCCAGCGTCTGTCATGATCTGGTGGAGATTCATCGTTCTGGGCTTATATGAACAACAGAGATGCTAAAGTTGCTCATGATCTGCTATCATCAAAGGGAAATCTTTCACGGCCGTCCAGAATGAAGCTGGAACAGAATGGCAGCGGTCCAGATGTGTCTCATCTGATAATGTGGGAACAAAGTAAAGCAGAGGAACGATTGGGAACGAGTTTTAAGATGAGCTCAGATGAGATAAAAAGATATTAGAGGAGAAATCCAGAAATCCAAGATGGAGGAGATTGGAGTCTGGAGCAAAACAAGAACGACTTGGAGGGATTGGAAACCATTTCTCATCTCATGGATGGATGGATGGATGGATGGATGGATGATAGATGGAGAGATGGATGGATGGATGGATGGATGGATGGATGGATGGATGGATGGATGGATGATAGATGGAGAGATGGATGGATGGATGGATGATAGATGGAGAGATGGATGGATGGATGGATGGATGGATGGATGGATGGACGGATGGATGGATGGATGGATGATAGATGGAGAGATGGATGGATGGATGGATGGATGGATGGATGGATGGATGGATGGATGGATGATAGATGGAGAGATGGATGGATGGATGTATGGATGGACGAATGAATGAACAATGTATGGATGATGGATAGATGAAGGATGGATGACTACATGGTTCACTATTTTCATTCTTTTCTACATCAACCAATCCAGGAGCCCAATTCATTTTGCTTGCTGCTGATTGGCTGACCATCAGACCATGGGTGTTAGCTTCTGTGCTAGTGCTAAGGCAGTTTCCACTGAGCATATTAAAGCATATTAATGTATATTTTGTATTTGAACAGTTAATATATTCAGTTAGAAGCATTTCCAGATGATATCTCTAACATTTACAGATATTATATCTTCTGCGGGTCCACTGCAGTGCAAACCCATCAGTGATATAAAAACAGCCATATTGGAGGCAATTCTATAACACATTGAGAGTTTTTCCTCTCAGCTCGACCTCTCCTCTATTATCCGTGTTTCTCCACATTGGATGGCTTTGCTCACGTTCAGCTCTGAGTGGTTTTAAGTGGAGAGGTCCTCATGATTGATGACCTCCAAACCACTCAAGGATGCTGTTGACAGGCGCGTCCCTCCACTCCTGTTGGCCTGGGCGGCCCGTGCCTCGGCGCTCCGTCTGCTGGTTACTCTCATTAGGAAAATGCTTGTTGTTGACGTGACGTGATGGATGGGCTGTTATTTTGGGAGCGAGAGTGACAGGGTGTCCGGCGACAAACGGTTTGGTTTGAACCGGCACAGGGAGTCTAAAGCTGGCTGTGAAACGCTGACCTCTCACTGCGAGCATGAAGTCTCTCCATTGTTTGTCTCTGAACACATTCACTCTCATTCACTGGAAGCTTTCATGCAGTGCAGGAGGTTCAGACTGAAAATATAAATCCTTTTTAGTTCTAGTTTAGATGAATTACAGCAGATTTGATTTGCTGTTCAACGTTTTTCCCAAAACACTTGCTAACCCCATCATTGATTGGGCGCTTGGTAATCATTCATCCAGCGGCCCGTTGTGTTTTTAAGTTAAAAAATGTATAAAATTAACAGGAAATTTGAAAATATCACTTGATAATTATGTGTTATTAAAAGATTGGGAGATTAATACCTGAACATTAACTATAAAGTCTTAAAAAATACACATATTTAAAAAAAAAACTTTAAAAAGTAAGCAATGCTAAGCCTGGTGGGGGCACAAGTAAAGCCTGGAGGCCCACCAGGCTTATAATACAGTGGGGGAAACCCTGATGTTTTTTCACCAAATGGCCTTTATTGAATCTTTATACTCTACTTAATCGATTAATCGATTACAAATGCCCTTTTTTTGTTTTTCAATCTAACTCTTAGAATAAAACTTAATGGAATCATATTGAATTTAGTTTTATTTAACAATTATTTTAGTTATCGATTAATTGTATTGACGAGTCTTATTTGATTATTAACCTATTAGTTTGACGATTAATCAATTAATCGGATAAAAAGTTGCCAAATTCTGCAAACTCTTCATTTAAGACTTTTTATACAATCTCTGAAATTAATAATTCATTTTTTAAATGTAGAAATTAAAATGCAACAATGCTTGACTTGGCATCAATACTATGTAGAGCTAATCTGATAGCTATTTTTTGGATTAAGTGAATAATAATTGGAAAGCAGAATGAACTTTTCCCAGTAATTCAAACCAGATGAAATTACATCACATGAGGAGTTTTGGCTAAAACATGTTTACAAACAAATGTTTCTTTTATTATAATGCAAAATGTATTTTTTTTGTACTCTTTTAGGTTATTTTCTTCTTTGAATATGTTTTTTATTTCACCAAATGGCTTTTTTTGAGTCCAGTTAACAATTAATCATTTCTACAATTAGTTCTACAATCGATTAATCACGATTAATCATTTCAGTCCTAACTCCCATTTATTTAATTTATGAGTATTAACATATTTTTTGTATTTTCAATTTTGCATTCGTTGTACTGTACATTTAAATTTGAAATGCTGGGCTCGCTAATCTTCATGTGACCTTTTTCGATTGAACTCAGAGCCTCGTTACTCATTAGTTGTCCATGTCTGATATTTGCTCCTTTAAAGATAAACAGCATGTGGGCGTCTGTAAGCTGCTACGACCCAGTAGCTACTGGGAAGGTGCCAGACATTGACGCTTTTAGCCTCCATGCTGGCGTGGATGACTCACCTTCTCGCTCCGTCTGAGTAACTGTGAGCGTTTGGTTGTGTTTATGCCTGAGCGTATGATTGTAGAGCATAAACATTATGCAACACATGTAATTAGAAAACCTACGAGACCCAGGCATCAGCTTTGAGAGCATCAATGTTGTCTAAAAAAGCCACTAAATGCCACAATTTGCAGCTAAAATTTGAGGATAGAAGTCAGTTTTATGTCTCCAGGATTAATTCTTCATATGGGACACCTGAAGTGACGTAATTATGATACAAAAAAATTAAATTAACATGATTACAACGCAGATTTTTAACTGATTTTCCAAATCAAAATTTTAAGTATAAAACTAATTCTTACAGTAGATAATATCTGTAATATCTGTTCTTCCAGTGAAAACAAAAGGCGTTAAAATATACAAAAATGCAAACAAATATAAAATGAAAAGAAATTAAAAAAACCTTAAATTAAATAATGAACTAAAAATACAAAATATAAAATGAAAAAAAGATTTGATTAAAACTGAACTTTAAAAAATGCAAGCTATAAAATAAACAGAAAATTAAAAAAAAATTATGAAATGGAATTACAAATATAAAAAGCTACAAAAAATGAAAAAACATTTAAGTAAAAAATACAAAAAAATTGAAAAACATTAAAAACTGAAATTTAAAAAATGCAAAATAATATAAAATTGAAAAATTTAATTTATACAAAAATAAAAACAAAAATACAGAAAATGTAATTTGAAATGACAGAAATGTACAAAAATACAATGAAATAAAAAAAATACAAAATATTAAAAATACAGAAACATTTCATTAAAACATTACAAAAAACAACACTGATTTTAAACTTTTGTTAAAAATATTCTTATTTCTTGCTCTTCAGAGTTGCTACATGTTTGTATTTTCCACAGGGAGGGCAGCACCAGCATCCTAAACAACCTGCTGTCCAGGATGGAGCAATACGCCAACAACCTGGAGAACCTGGTGGAGGAGCGGACGCAGGCCTACCTGGAGGAGAAGCGAAAAGCCGAAAACCTCCTCTACCAAATCCTCCCACAGTAAGGAAGGGAAAAAAACCAAAACCACCAATTAACTGGAGCTCAGCTGATTGAACGATCCACCGCCGGCTTGCAGTGACACTCTGTCAGCGGCGCTAAACCTCTGTATTAATTAAAGACTCAAACGCATTTCCCAGCAGTGCTATCTCGCTGCAGATAAAAAGGGCAGCAGAGGAAGAACAGGAAGGCGAAACCGCTCATTAAAGAGAGACAGCAGATCGGAGCAAATCCAGCTTTCCTCCATCGTTTATCCTCTTCTTCCTCCTTCGTCATGTTGAAATTAGGCTGACAGAAAAAGGGCCTGAGAGGAGCAGAAGATCTGATTTCTCACCGCGCTCCAGATTTAAACAAACTGACCTCTGCCTCCGAGATGTTCCTGCCTTTGGTATCGTTTGATTGAAGGGAAATTAACATGAGCACAGATAAACTGACATCTGGGGAAGATTTTAGCGGCCAGGCGTTCAGCCAGAGAACAGGGCTGCCGGATAATAAGGAGAAAACAGCTGAAAAAACATTTTTTCTTTGACTTTAGAGCCTCTGCCTTATTTAATGCACCAGATAATTCAATATTTTTGCAAAATCTATCACATGTGGATACCAGAAGCTTACTTATTCCCACCTTTGTTCGAAAAAACCCTACAAAAAACTTAAAGATGGCCGCCATCGTCAGCAAAATTGTCAAATTTTACACTGGATCCATAGAAATCATATCTGATAGTTTTTCATTTTTCAAGATGGTTGTCATGGAAAATTAGATAAATCTGTTTGGCATCAAATGACACATTTTGAACCATAGAAATCATATATATTTTCTTGATCTTGTGTATTATTTTCCTGGTGGACATTTTTCAAAATGGCCGCTATGGTTATAATGGAGAATAATATGTTTCCACCAAAATCTGCAGTAGTTATTTTCCCAAAAAAAGTTAAATTCACTAACCACTAATTCACTAAACAAGAATGTTAGCCCTGCTAACACTAAACTGCTAAACACATAAAAATAAGCAAATGCTAAACTGCTAAACACATATAAAAAGATTAGTACAAGTGAATAGTGAAGTGCTGAACACAAAAAGAAGTGGAAGCTAAAGCTAAACTGCGAAACACATAACAAAATTAGAACATAACAAAATCCTAAACAATTAGCATTAGCTAATTAGCTTCAGCTAATTGTTTAGCACCCAACCAATTATCAGTCGCTAACACTAAACTGATAAGAACATAAATATTAGCAGACACTAATACTAAACTGCTAATAACGTAAGCAATTAGCAGAAGCTAAAGCTAACCACTAAACCTATAAAAATGAGTGAAAGCTAAAGCAAAACCACTAACACAAAAAATTCCTGGAAGCTAACATTAAACTGCTAAACACATCAGAAGAGTTATCAGAATCTAACTTTTAAGACGACTGTCTCCCAGTCGGTCACATGTTCATCTCCTTCCTGTTGACAACTGGACTGAAACTAGCAAACAGTTTCTGATTTTGCTTCATATTTTTACTTTAACATTGTATGAACAAGATAACCAAAGTTGAAAACATGGGTAACGTTGTGTGTCAATAATTGATCAAAAAGTCGCAAAAACAGCAGCCATCTTGAGAAAAGGTCATCCCCCTGGAATTAAAGTGGCTAACGGGAAACATTAGCGGTTAGCATGCTCATTTTTACAGTGCTGTTTCTCTGTGTGTGTGTGCAGCTCGGTGGCGGAGCAGCTAAAGCGCGGCGAGACGGTTCAGGCGGAGGCCTTCGACAGCGTCACCATCTACTTCAGCGACATCGTCGGTTTCACCTCTCTGTCTGCGGAGAGCACGCCGCTGCAGGTACGCTTCCCGCTCCCACCGCTCCGCACCGCGCTGTCGTGATCTCCGGCAGAGAGAGTGTGTTCCCACACACACTCTGTGTGTGACTGGAAATAGATCAGCTGTTAGATGGGAGATGTTGACGCAGAGTTGAGTCACTTTATCTAGACAGATAGAGAATCAGCTCTGTTGTGGTGGAGATAGAAAGTTAGTTTTAAGTGTGCTAAGATATTTACACCAGAAACTAGACAAAAATACTTGTTACCATCAGATGTTTTTGCAGTGTAATTGTTATTTACAATTGTCATTATTAATATTATTATGGGTCTGTATTGTCTTGAACATTTCTTGAATGAGAGGCATTTTGTAATCATTTTGTTTTGTGAATACCATAAGATGTTTTAATTACAAATTTCTGATAATTATTGAGTTGGTAAGTGATATATTTAATTAAATTCAGAAAAAGGTCGAATTGAATAAGTGTTTCAAACAGAAGAGAAGTGGTAAACTAATTATTTTGTTTTTGTTGCTCCGTAGTACAAAAGAAATTTCTCTAATTTACGGTAAAATACTGGCAGCTGTATTTGCCAGAATTTTACGGTATTTATACGAAAACATTTTGCGGTGTTTTATGGTATTGATACTGTAAAATCTTACAGTATTTCCACTGTAAAATGTTATAGTATTTTATGATAAAATGCTACAATATTTTATGGTATTTATATGCTAAAATTTTATATTTATACAGTAAAATTTTACCATGTTTATATGGTAAAAATGTACAGCATTTTACGGTACTCCTACGGTAAAATTTTACAGAATTTCTACGATAAAACTTTACAGAATTTTTTACCATAAAATTTTACGGTATTTTACAGTATCTTGTAAAATTCTTTGGTATTTCTACAGACATTTTTTACAGTGTGGTTATGTATTTTCTTGTCCTACTGGTTACTTTTAAAAAACCAGTTTGAATTAAATGAATAAAATCTATTTTTCCCTGCAGGTTGTCACGTTGCTCAACGATCTGTACACCTGCTTCGACGCCATAATCGATAACTTTGACGTCTACAAGGTGGGTTTGGGTCACCAGTGGGTCTAACTGGGACGTGTCGGTGGTGAACTGGTGCTGTACCGGTTTGTGTCCGGTCTGCAGGTAGAGACCATCGGAGACGCCTACATGGTGGTGTCAGGGCTGCCGGTCCGGAACGGGAAGCTCCACGCCAGAGAGGTGGCTAGCATGTCGCTAGCGCTGCTGGAGCAGGTCAGAACCTTCAAGATCCGACACCGACCCAACGACCAGCTCCGGCTGAGGATAGGCATTCACACCGGTGAGTCTGAAGGTCACAGCGCTACAAGGTCGCAGCGTTCAGGTGCTGGGTCAGGGGTCAAAGGTCAGAAACGACTTGTAACGCAACAAAACCGTCATCAGTTAGAAACTGGAGCAGGATGAGAAGAAAACCAGAACTCTGCCGAGTAAACATCCGACTGGATCATCCAACAAAACATCCAACAAACCAACAAAACATCCAACCATCCAACACAACATCCAACAAACCAACAAAACATCCAACCATCCATACAACAAAACATCCAACAAGATATCCAACCATCTAACAAAACATCCAACAAACCAACAAAACATCCAACAAACCAACAAAACATCCAACTATCCAACAAAACATCCAACAAACCAACAAAACATCCAACCATCCAACAAAACATCCAACAAACCAACAAAACATCCAACAAACCAACAAAACATCCAACCATCCAACACAACATCCAACAAACCAACAAAACATCCAACCATCCATACAACAAAACATCCAACAAGATATCCAACCATCTAACAAAACATCCAACAAACCAACAAAACATCCAACAAACCAACAAAACATCCAACTATCCAACAAAACATCCAACAAACCAACAAAACATCCAACCATCCAACAAAACATCCAACAAACCAACAAAACATCCAACAAACCAACAAAACATCCAACAAACCAACAAAACATCCAACAAACCAACAAAACATCCAATCATCCAACAAAACATCCAACAAACCAACAAAACATCCAACCATCCAACAAAACATCCAACCATCCAACAAAACATCCAACAAACCAACAAAACATCCAACAAACCAACAAAACATCCAACAAACCAACAAAACATCCAACCATCCAACAAAACATCCAACCATCCAACAAAACATCCAACAAACCAACAAAACATCCAACAAACCAACCAAACATCCAACCATCCAACCAAACATCCATTCATCCAACAAAACATCCAACAAACCAACAAAACATCCAACAAACCAACAAAACATCCAACAAACCAACCAAACATCCATTCATCCAGCCGTCCATTAAACCGTTTGTTTTATTTTATTTATTTGGATCATGATAGAAGTTTAAAATCACACATGAACCAAAGACGTATTTTTGCACCACAATAATCTTAACCTGCTTGAATAGAAGCAGGAAGAAGTAAAAACCATCCAACGTTTCTATCCACCACAATAACTATCAGTTGTAGACATTGACCACCAGCAGCAGCAAGATGTTGCTGGTTGCTGGTTGCTGGTTGCTGGCAGCAGCATGATGTTGTGTGTCCTGCCCTCTGACTGTCTCGGTTCCTCAGGTCCGGTGTGCGCCGGCGTTGTGGGGCTGAAGATGCCGCGGTACTGCCTGTTCGGAGACACCGTCAACACGGCGTCCCGCATGGAGTCCAACGGAGAGGGTGAGAGCTGCTGACATCACTTCCTGTCTGCTTTAACCGGGGAGACGTGTCTGAAACCAGCCTGTGCTCTAGAGATATTTTAATAATATTTGATTTAATTATTATGTTTATATTTTTTGTCTTGTGAATTTTACGACGCAGTTTTAGAGCCACGCTAAGAAAATGTTTAAAAATTAATATTATGAGAATAAAGTCATATTGCAACTTTTTTTTCTAAATATTCTGAATTTATTCTCAAATTATTTCAACTTTATTCTTGTTATTTTATTTTATTTTTTCTTAGCATGACTCTAATACTCTATCGTAATATAACAACAATTCACAGGGCAAAAGATATAAACATAATATTTAAATCAAATAAGAGAAATAATATTTCCACTGTCAGATTATTTCA
The DNA here is from genome assembly GCF_001444195.1 of Xiphophorus couchianus. Lineage (NCBI taxonomy): Eukaryota > Metazoa > Chordata > Actinopteri > Cyprinodontiformes > Poeciliidae > Xiphophorus > Xiphophorus couchianus. The sequence continues at coordinate 6,563,386 of NC_040235.1, read as the reverse complement.
CTTATAAGATATTTTATTTCTTGTTATAAGTGAAATAATCTGCCTGTGAAAATAGGTATTTCTAATCAATTTTAATGAATTATTTACTTGAAAAAAGCTCACATTTCTTGTTGAAAATTTACTTTTATTTGCACTAAAATTATTAGTGCAAATAATTTTACCTTATTTGCACTAAAACTAGACCAGGGACACTCTGTAATCTTTTGTGTTATTTTCCTGTAAGTAATATGTCTAATTTCAGGAATAAATAAAATAAATTAAAAATGAGACGTTTTCTTTTCTTTAAATCTTAACAGCAGATTAGTTTCTCAGTTTGCTGCCTCATTGTGAGCTGTGGACATTTTCCGACTGGATCTCCAGATGTATTGATCATCTGCTGAGTGTTTTCCTGTATCGGGTCTCCTCTGGTGAATAATTGATGTTTCTCTCAGAAAAAAGCCGTAAACTGCAGCAGGAGGGAATCGTTTCTGCTTCGTTAACTAATTAAACTAACCAGGTTTTCCTCTGAGCTGCTGGTTTCTGACTCTCTGTTCAAAATGGGTTTTATTTAAGAGCAGGAGTTATTTAAATTCCACACTGACAGGGTTTTTATTTCATTTCTGCTGTGCTTTTGGTTTCCCTCTCAGCCTTAAAGATCCACGTTTCCTCCGCCACCAAAGAAGTGCTGGATGAGTTTGGTTACTTTGACCTTCAGCTGCGAGGAGACGTAGAAATGAAGGTGAGATCTGATTATTTCAGTCTTTTTTTTATTTATTTCTTTAGTTGAATCATTTTATACAAGGTTCTTTCCTCTCCAGAACACAAGAGCTCAGAGTTTCCTGTGAAATTGATTTAATTCTCACTCAGAGAGGTTTTAGAAATGGGAAATAATTGAGGAAGCTCTTAAAATTTCCCAAAATTCACCTCAAATTTGGTTTTTAATCCCAAAACGATAAAAGGTTGAGGGCTGTTGGCAGGAAGCGTTTCCTGTAGCAGTCTGTGTCACAGCATAGCTGATTGGCCTCTGACCAAAGAGTTTGGTTAAATGAAACATGGTGGTGGCAGCATGATGCTGTGGGATGCTTTTCTTGAGCTACGCCAGCTAGAGGCGGATAGAGCAACCAAAACTCAGACTATAGCAGGAGCAGAAATACTTCAACATGTTTTTACTCCCCTAAAGGTAAAAAGTAAGAAAATATTCAAGTTAAGAATAAAAAAGTTTTTAGTAAAAATGCGGCTCAAGATCAGAAAATATGATTTAAAATGTAAAAAACATTAAAAGTTAAGTTCAAATTCTGGCTTTTAAAAGATTAAAATGAAAAGTTAACTGCAAGGATCCAGTTGTGGGTACGCTAACACGCTAACAGAGGAGCTAATCTCTCATTTAGCGCTTTAGCATTTGTGCTTTTTAAAAACCTTTAGCTTCCCTGGATAAAATCAATAATGTTCTTATTGTTTTGTTACTTATATGAATTATTGTCAGTTTGGTTCTTAAAACATCAAAATTTCCACTTAATTTGATATTTTCTTCCGTCTGATGATGTCAGTTTTAAATATTAATGATAATTTGATCAGTTAGTACTTTTTACCAAAAACTTTGTTGAGTAATTTCTACTCTGACTTGAGTAAATTTTTGAGTACTTTACCCACTACTGGTAATAAGTAGTAACTCGTTACATTTACTTGAGTAACTCATTTTGGGGAAATTAATTTATAGAACTAGTTTTGTTCCACTGTATTGCCCAAAAATTGTTCTCCTAATCAGAGAAACATTACTCCGTATGTTTTTCTCAACAAAAAGTAAAAAGTATCCACACAAGAAGTTACTCAAGTAAAACAATATTTTTGTACATCAATCTGATTTAATTATGACTGAATATATAATAAATAAAAACACTTTATGTTCTTCCCATTGATAGGAATTTAAATATATTTTCTGTAGCAGTTCTATCTTGGTTTTTTCAGCATGGTGTATTTTTGTCTTGTCTTTTTTTTACCGTCCCTTTAATTGAGCTAATCAGACCTTCTGGAAACAAAATGGCCGCCGCAGTCGAAGCCTCCTTCCTGCTGTGTTGGTGTCATAAGATCCTCGGTGTCGGCCGTTATGGAGGCCCAATCAAACCGCTGAGGCGTCTCCATTGACGAACTGATTGATTTGTGTTTTTCTGTTGTTTTTTTCAGGGTAAAGGTAAAATGAGAACATATTGGCTTCTTGGGGAGAAGACCGATGTGTACGTAATCTGAGAGGCCTGCTGACGGCGCGGCTACTTTATTTGTTCTAGAATAAGTCCTTAACTGTGATTTCCAGCGAAAACAGACAGAAACAGAGGGAATCCCAGGTATATTTATTACCTGCTTAACTAAACAAAACTAATAAAACAGAGAGAAAAGTTGTTTTTGTATGAAGAGGGTGCTTTTCACAGATGAATCCTTATTTTTTTGTGCTTTCTATATTCAGATTTGTAATAACGTGTTTGGAAGTCGACGATGTTTTACGTATTTTTGGAAAGATTTAAAGGCACAGAAAAGCAATCGTTGCCACTGCAGGGGGTTGATCAACCGTTTAACACAGCTGATGTATATATGTATATCCAAGACACTGTAAAATATTTTGTTCAATAAAATGAGTGAAGCACTCTTTTTTCATTTATAAGTTGGGATTTGTTGTGTTTTTTTGTACTTATTGACTTTTAGGCAAGAAATAATTCCTAACATGTTTCTCCATGAACATAAATTTCCAATAAATACCATTAATATGGATTAAGGCGCCGATAAACTCAAAATGTATAAATTGGACCTATAAATTATGTTATTGTACACATTTTGTGTAAACATGTTTAATATTTGGGCTCAGTGCTGCCCTCTTTGGGTGGAACGGTGGCTACTGCAGTTGAATTTTCCCGTCGGGTTTTATAATTGGGTTTCCATGGTAACACCCGGAGACTTTTACTGAAAAGTTGAATTTGCTGCAAAACAAAATGTATTAATCCTGACTAAATATAGGAAATGTTTTGGCTCGAATCCTGAGAATAAATTTCTTCAGTCGAGTCCAAAAGAATCTGGAAACTTGATTTTCTTTTAAAACAGCAAATATGGAAAATACTTTTTAAGTTTTTGATCTTCTCTGGATAATAATAACTCTAATGACTTGATTTTATTTTATTTTTTATTATTATTTTACTCTTGACTCGATAAATTTGGCCTTTATGACAAAAAGGTTCAGACACCAAGACTCAGATAACACTGATAACTATCAAGTACGGTGATGGCAGTATTATGCTGTGGGGTACAAACTTAAATCAAAGATAAAAACTTTGCAGCTTAAAGATAAAGTCGAAATATTTTACTTGTGAATAACGGAGGTTTTAGTGTGTAAATGTTCTGACAGATTGGATAAAGAGCAGCGTGTGTGTGTGTGGGCATATGTGTGTGTGTGTGTGTGTGTGTGCGCTGCTCAGCGGAGACAAACCCGAAATTAAAAAGCAGAAACAGAAAATTTCTGCATCTCATTTCATTTGAGATGTTGGGTGCAGATCCGCTGCGGGGCCGCGGTGCGTTTCAGCAACAAATTGGTTTTTCCTGTGAGATAATGAAATGTTTGGAGAGAAAAGCTGCATAAATAGCAGCTAAAATTACTTGTCTCCATAGCGACCGCCTACTAATCCCCTCTGAAGGCTGAGGACGGATCAGGAATCGTCCTCTGACTGACTCCACGTGTGTGGATCTGCAGCCGGCTGCAGGGACGCAGCTCCGTCTTTTCTTCAAGGACAAAGACGAGATATTGACCCGGCGTGGGAGGGACGTTCTGTTGCTCAACATCGGTTGCACTAATTACAGGTTGCTGCAGAGGAGAGATAATGATCCAGGAAGTATCGATGCTGTCAGGAACGTTTGATTCTCCAGCAGGAACAACATCTACAGCTGCTTCTGAGTCCAACTTTGTTTCTATTTAAGCTGAATTAAATGTAACGGAGTCTAAACTAAAACTTTATTAAACCTGACAAGATCTGCGCAGAGTCAGAAAGGCCTTTTCATAACACATCAGAATCACCAATCCGCTGATCTACAGCCTAAATTATGAAGTTTTCTCAAGTAAAATGTAATAATTGACTTGAAATAATTGATTCTACGGTGGCTGACGAGTTCAAACGGCTATGCGCAGAAAAATACTGGAAACAAAAAATACAGCAATCACAGAAATAGATACAAAAAACAACTGACAAAAATATTGCTACCTAAAAAAAATTATATTTGTTTGTTTTGTTTTTGTTCTGGTTTGTAACAAAATAAAATGGAAAAAGTCAAAGTTCTGCTGCGATCCTGTGTTTTTTAGTCGTGTGTATTTTCCAGTTTTTGTTCGAGTTTAATGATCTGCAGCTGTTAGGAAAAATAAACCAAAACCAGACGGGCTTTATTGGCTCTTGGAGCACCTGGTGGACAGGTGAGGAACTGCAGCAGGAGCTCAGGCCTCAGGGCTCCTCGTCATCCAGCCGGTCCGGGATCCTGGTGCTGAACAGAGACGACCTCTTGAAAGGAACGTTTGGGTTCGACACACGCTGCCGACCAAAACAGAACAAAGGTCAAATATGATGAGACGATTTTAATCACATTCAACACTGAAAACCTTAAGAGATTTAAATTCAGATTATATTCACATATAATCTGTTTATCAGCCACTTTCACCAGTTTTAAATATGGAGCCATAAATATCACTATATGCCTTTTAGAGAATGGAATAGAAATTAAAATAAAAAATTTAATTGTTTTCTGTGTAATACCTTATTTCATACTTTCCTACACATTATAATATCCTGCAACTGTGCAGGAATCACATTTTGTAACTTTTGAAACTCCAAAATTAATCGAAACATTTTTCTTGCAAATTTTCAACTTTTGGAGCTGAAAAATTTCTGAGTTTTTTCTGTGAAATTTCTGAAATTAATCTCAACATTTATAATTTTTTGAGCAAATTTCTGACTTCGCCAGGAAACTTTGGGGCCGATGAGGCGGACCGTGATCTTAGTGTGACCCAAAACGAAAAACGGTTTGACCCCAGGCGGAGGTGAGTCGCTCTCAGTTCGTGATTATTTATTATTAACGTATAAAAACATGTAAAGGTGATAAAATCCACACCTGGATTCTCTGGTAGTTGTCGCTCCAGAACGTGATGGCCTCCTCGTTTCTGTAATCATGATCCTGAACGCGACGGAAGAGATGAGAGACGTTAAAATGTTAAAAATGTTTAAAACGTTAAAAATGTTCCGGTTCCTCTGATTTTATGAGAGCTAACTGGTGTTAGCATGAAGCCCAGCAGAGGTCAGGCAGTTCGGAGCAGAAGCTACACGCACCGTCGACGGTTTCGGTCTGCTGGGGACGAATCCTGGAGCGCAGAAATGCCTCTGATGTGTGGTCCTGTAGTCCGGTACCAGGTCCACCGGTTCCGGCTTTATCTCGGCCAGAACCTTCTCTCTGTGGAGGCAGGAAGCGAGCCGGTCAGAGGGAAGCTGCCGGTCCACGTTTACAATGAAGAAAGTTCAACTGAAATAAACCGGGTTCACCTTTAAAAACAATAAATAATATTTTTTATCTGATTTCAGTTTTGTGTTTTCTTTGGTTGAGTTTACTGGAAAGATTTGCTCAAGTTTTCTTCCTTAATTTGGATCAAATCTGGATCAAACTGAAGTTTTATTACTGTCTGGTGTTTTCCTAACAGGTTCTGGTTCTGACCTTTGAAGCCCCAGAACCTCTTATGAAAATGAACAAAAACATGTTTATTTATGCTCAGCAGTAACATGCAGCAGTAGTTACTCTTTTGCATCTTTTTTTTATATAAACTGGAAAACTGCATTGTGTTTGCTCTGTTCTGTTTATTAAAAACATGTTTCATAACCAAAACATCCAGACAAACAGTCAAAATAATGTATTTAAATGAGTAGATAAATATTCCTCTCTGCATGTGTTTAGCTCAACATCCAGAAACCCTGAGATGAACCAGCTGCACTTAGAAAAGAAAGGAAACTGAATATACGGCTTCAGAAGCTCTTCTGCGTTTTCATAAAATTCGTGCAGCTTTTTATTCCCTCTAAGCTCTGACATGCAACAGGACGTTACTTTCTATGGGGGAGCCCTTCATCAAAATGACTGGCCTCCATGTAAAATAACACCATAAAGTCTGATTTAACCCAGACGGGTAAATATTACCCCATTTTCTCCTGCAACACTTTCCAGAAATGACATTTTCCTCCCCAGGATCAAAAGCGTTGTGTGACTCACCGCATCATCTGGGATAAATGTTTCTCCAGCAGCTCCTTCCTGACGCCTGCGCCACCAAATAAAACACAAACCAACTCAAGAGAGCACAGAAAACAGGACTTTTCACAGAAAATCAATAGACGACAGTCATCAGCGTATGTGTGAAGGCTGGAATGTGATTCTCTGATGAAGGAACATGGAGGCGCTGACCTTTGACCCTCACTCCTGAACCCCGCAGAGGGATGTAAGAAGCAGTGAACAGAGATAAAGTATCCATTTTACACCCTCGATTTATGGTGATGAGCCCCTCGTGTCCTTCCAACCGGATGCTCTTCTTCTTGTCGTCGATGTTGAGAGCGGCCACTGCTCTCTGGCAGGAAGTCACAGAGACAAAAACTGAAACTTTAATGTAAATACCAACCAGACACACCTTCACTTTGAAACGTTTTGTGTGTTAATGTCATTGATTCACACAAATTCAAGGAAGTAGCGGCGGAAAAAATATCCAAACTGTGAAAAACAAAAGTTATTTGCTGAAAGTAGGGCTGGACGATATGTTTCATATAAAATCGATATCAATAATTATTGTCCATGGCGACCAGGTATTGTTTATATAATCAGGAACAGCTGATTCCCAGCTATGAAACATACCTTTTATTAAATCCTGTCAGAAGTGTTTTTATTGCTCTGGTATAATATTCTAGTCCTAAATATTGAGTTTTAATTTGCTGTAAACTGATAATTATGACACATAACAGAAATATGCCTTTGTGTTATAAGTTTATAAAATGTGTTTAATTAAAGGCTGGAGTTACTGAAATGTATTAACTTATCATTTTTATTAAATGGGGTCTATTGGTTTATTAGATTATAAAAATGCCTGTGAAGCCAATTCAGTAAATTAGAAATGTAATTTAATTTATTTCAGTAACTCAGTACATAATGTACAGACTAATTACACATGTTTGATGTTTTCAAGCCTTTATTTCTGTTAATTAAGATGATCTTCTGAGAAAAGCCAATGAAAACACGCTGTCTAAGATAAGAATATTACATCAGACCAATATATTTAATAAGAAAGATGTGGGATTCATAAAAAAAAATACCTTGTTTAATGTATATATTTTCAAAAGTTACTTCTAAAATAGTCGGTTTTGATCAACTTTTAAAGTCCATTTTCTACTTCCTGTTTGTTTCGCTTTTGTTTACGTCAGCAGTTAGCAGCTCGTTATTCTCATTATTATTATAATTATTCACTCAGCCAGCGGTAACTCGGCTCACCTCCTCCACCCAGTTGTCCTTAAGGATTCCTCCAGTGTAGCTTTTCTCAGCGACCGGCTCCTCGGCCATGGTGACATAAAAACTGCTGCTAACTCGGTAGCGAAACCACTCAGAAATGTCCTCGGACTGCCGTTTCTCCGCTTATGAGTCTCCCGTAGCAACGGGCTGCGCTTCGCGGAAGTGTTGTCATAGAAACCGTGGTGGACGTATGCTAGGCTGTGTTAGCCCGTTGTTTGTGAATATAACTACGGAAATGCTGTAAAGAACAACGCGTTTCCATCTAAGAGGACTCAACAGAACATTACTGAGCGGCATGTTTATGTGATAAAGTTTACAGAATGAGAGAGAATCAGTCCAGAAAGTCCAAAGAAGAACTTTGAAATACTTCCAAAAATGATTGAGAACACTTCAATATTTCAGGAAGGTTTAGCTGTTTTAAAGGGACAGAATCGGTGCATCTCTTAATGGCACTAAAGTTGTTCGTTACGTATGTAAAAATAAAGAGAGAAAGAAAGACATTAAATCCCGGAAAAAATATCATAACCCTTTTAGACCAGATTATTTTCTAGTAAAAAACTTTGTGAACATTTTATATAAACATTCTTCATGTTCTACATGAACATGAAGAAGTCTTCATGTGTTCAAGTGTTCATGTCTTCATGAATGTTTGACATGTCATTTTTAATGCAAAGCTGCATTGAAAGTTACATTAAGATTTGCATTAAAACTTTGCACTATTTGGTAAATACTGACACTTAAAGCAAAGTTGTGCTAAACTTACATTAAAGTCCATTAAAAGTGTCATAATTTACCAAATGACACTTCATGACAACAAATTTATGACTGCTGTCATAAATGTTAAATACAATGTAGTTAATGCTAAATAATACATAGTGCTTTAGCATTAGCTTCTGCTAAATACTGTGTTAGTGTAGCACTTTAGTATTAGCTTTTGCCAAGTATAATGCTGGTATAGCGCATTAGTATTTAGCTAAATACCATATTGGTGTAGCGCTTTAGAATTAGCTTCTGCTAAATACTATTTTGATATAGCACTTTAGCATTCTGCTAATTACCATGTTGGTGTAGCTCATTCATATTAGCGTCTGCGAAATACCACATTGGTGTAGCGCTTTAGCATTTAGCAATGGCCATAGCATGCTAAATACCATAGCATTTAGCTATGGCTAAATAGCTAAATGCATTTAGTTATGGCTAAATGCTATGGTATTTAACATTCTGCTAAATACCATGTTGGTGTAGTACCGCCTTAGCATTAGTTTCCACTAAATACTGTGTTGTTTGTGTAGAACTTTAGCGTTGGTGGAGCTAATGTTGATGATTAGTGGTTCAGGTTTAGCATAGCTAGCATTGAATTAGTGGCGCCATATTGCCATATCACTACAAAATCCAGAATTTCTTCACAAATAATACATATAGTTCAAATGTATACCAGTAAATTTAATTCGTGTCATACTGTATGTGGGAAGATGTTGAGATAATGTTGCGTTAGCTTAAAGTTGCATTAGTTAAAATTGCATATTGATAAACCAAAGTTGTGTTTGTTGATTTATTGTGATTTTATATGTCCTATCATACATTAGTAAAGATTATTAGCTTTCTTAAAAAACCAAAACAACCTAAATAATCACATTTTTGCCTGATTATAATATAAAATACTGCTCTCTGAAATCCATTGACGGTTTTTAGGTTTGCTTTCTACCACCTACAATTGAGACGCCTGAAGCAAAACATCACTGTTGTTCTCTAAAAGGTAAATTCATTTTACATCCAAGTCAAGAAACGTCACCACCTTACAACCTCCTTCCTATTTTTCAGGCAACCTCTCTGAATCACTGTATTTATTTATTCATATCAGTGCAAACCCGGCTAAATATAACACTGTGCTGGTTACTGTGGAAATAAAGCACAGAAACAAACCTCTGTTGCTGAGAAACAGCGACAGAGTAGACCTTTCCCTGTAGCGGTCACCAGCAGCTCAGCAGGCAGCGCGGCTGAAACAGAGTCAGGCTGTGTGGATGTCAGGAGCTGGACTGAAACACGGCCGTCACTTTCACAGCGACGTGGGATTATTCCAGCTGGAAGTGACAACATATCCTGGAATTAAAGCAGCAAAATGGAGCCAAATGTAGCAACACGTTGGAGCTTTAGGAGGTTTTAAAAGCTGCAGTATGTAACTTCTATAAAAATTAATCTTTTGTATGTTTGTTGAATAATCTGTGAAAAAATTTATCTCTTTTGCCTTTTCCCTTTTAACTAGAAACAACCAATCAGAGGCAGGGGTCTGGTCTTAGCGCTGTCAATCACTATCCCATCCTCTCTGTTACTGCATGTTGTGAATGCTAGGGCTAGTTAACATAACCCCTGATGACAGCGCTTAAACAGTTGTCCTGTATCTGTAAGTGGTTTAGTAGCCAGTATAGTGTTGATTGACAGCGCTAAGACCCTCCTCCTGGCTCTGATTGGGTGTTTTGTCTGACTGGGCCAACCAATCAGAGACAAGTTTACCAGTGACACAAGGAAGAAGAGAGAAGTAGAAATTTCATCACTTTATATTTTTAGTGGACAAAAGAAGAAGAAAGAGGGGCGGAGCTAAAATACCAAATCCAGAATAATTAAGACCCAGGAACAGTCAGGTATGAGCAGACACATGCTTTAAATACATGTTGTCTAACCATATAAACATTTATAAATGAGGATTAGAGACACTGGAAACAAAATATTTGACTTTAGTCTCAGAATTCAAATATTTTTTAGATTAAAGTTAGAATTTTGAGAAAACATCAGAGTTTTGAAAAAAAAACTGAATTCTGAGGTTAAAGTTGACATTTTGAGATTATTGTCAGAATATTGCATTCTTGATTTTGATGTGTTGGATTAAGAAACGATCCGCAGTGCAGCGGCTCAGAGGCGCCAGTTTCTCCTTCTCAAAATATACCTGACATTAAACTTTATCCTAGGATAAAGTTTAATGTCAGGTATATTTTCTGACATTTCTGACATTTCTGGTTGACCTTTATTTTGCCGTTCTGTTTCTTTATTTTTCAAACCAAAGAGCCATTTAAATTGAAATAATTACATGTTTCCAACAACAGGGCCCGACTCGTTTTGCAGCCAAATGTTCCAGTGAAATGTCCAGTCAGGTCGCCGAGCTGTGAGGCGTTCAGGGTCGCCGAGCTGTGAGGCGTTCAGGGTCGCCGAGCTGTGAGGCGTTCAGGGTCGCCGAGCTGTGAGGCGTTCAGGGTCGCCGAGCGTTTTGGGCTCATCTTAACAGCACCAGCGCCGCCATCAGACACATCCTCTATCATCGTCTCCTTCAGACCCCCACAGCTGTTACTTCTGAACCACTTGGATGTTGTCTGGCCATCGCCATGGCGACCGGCCTCCCTGCAGATGTATTGATGAGGGATAAATCTTTGCATTCAGCGCCACCACTTTGGCCACGAGTCACTTCCTCTTGGGCCAAATTACTGAGAGGTTTCAGCCTTCATCTTCTTCACTTTCATCTTCCCCTGAAGTCACAAACCGACCCGAAACGACCAGAACCGACCCGAACCGAACCCCCCCACCTGGAGCCGGACCACCGCGATACTGCAACAACAAACTGCAGCATCCGCCTTTCATCTCTGTCACTTCATTATCGGGTTCAAGGTGACGGAGAGGTCAACCGGATCAGCTTCTCCTTCTCAAGTAAACAAGCAACAGGCAGCGACATTCTGAGCTCTGCTCACAAGTTTACACCTCAATTTAAAACTACAAACCGAAAAGCTTCTCCAGGAACTGAAAGTGGAGAAGCTGCAGCTGCAAGAGCCAGAATAGAAAAGGTAAAGACTGTCCCCTAATGGCGCCTCTCTGTCTGGAACCAGCAGGAGACAAAATCACAGATCAAACTGTCATAAGCACATGGAAATGAAATATTTTTTATTTCTGTACAAATGGAAACTCAGCAAGATGGAGGCTTTCCAATAAATAGAAAAAAAGAAAGTAAGTTTCTGACAAAAGTCTCAGAAATTTTTGTGTTTTTTTCTAGGAAATTTCTCAGATTGATCTCAAAGTTTCAGTTTCAAAAGTCAAAAATTTGCTTAAAAGACAGTAAAAAATGTAGAGGTTCATCTAGGAAATTTTCTTTTAAAAAAAAGACGTTTGTGAGTTTAAAAAGTTGAAAATTTGCTTGAAAAATCTTGGAAATTTTGAGATTAATCTCAGAAATTTGGAAGAAAAAACGCGGAAATTTCTGATGTTCAAAAGTTGAAAATTTCCACTGAAAAAAATTTGTAGAACAAAACATTTTTTTAAAAATTCTCTGAAGCTTTTACATTCATGTCAAAAAACGTTCTGGAAAAAACTTTGACTGTTTTTTTTGAAAAGTCAAAAATGTGCTAGAAAAAAATCTCAGAAATTTTTTAGATTTTTCTTTTTATTTCTGAGTTTGAAAAACTTTTTTTTTCTACTTGTTTATTCTAGAATATTTTGTTATTTTTTGTAAACATTTTACTGATTTCTTCCATCTACACGGCCCTAACTCGCCGTTGTAAATGTTTATTTTAATTTCGAGTCACATAAAGACGTCATTCTGTAAATAAATGATCCTCTGGATGAAAACTGCAGGTTTGCTGTAACAGGATTAAGATGTTTATATAAAACTGTTCATTTAATGACGATTATTGACACATAAATGTGATAAATTACAGTCATCAGCTGCAACAAGACACATTAAAGTTTTTTCTTATTGTCTTGAAGCTCATAATGTGATCGACCCAAACAGCCAAACTGTCCGGTTTGATCCCGACCAGAACCAGAACGTCTCGTTCCTATTGGGTGACCATTTATTTCACGCTGCGCCAGGAAAATCCTCAACCTGTCTGTGTGATTTCAGCCACAGGAACACGTTCTCCAATCCAACATAATTTAATTTGCTGCTGGATTTTCTTTCCAGGTGGAATTACGCCGGAGTGTCAGCCTTGTGGCGTTCAGGTTGGCACCCAAACTCAGAGATTTTGAGCTTCGGCTGCAGTTTGGGGCGCATTAACATGTTGCCTTTAGAAAAACCTCAGTCTCCAGTAACTAATTGCCTGAGAAACACGTCGACCTTTTGCTGACAGCCGAGGGCAAACATGGAGGAACGTTTCAGCAAGAATGAGGGGAAAGTTATCGGTTCGTTTATTAGCACAGATGGAGAAACAGATTCACATTTATTTCTGCTACACAAATAATCCAAGCTAAAATGAAATATATATAAGTATAAACTATAACAAAGTACTTTACAACGCTGCAAATATATATATACAGTATATATATACATATTTGCAGCTTTGTAAAGTACTTTGTTACTGTACTTCAGGTATCTGATTACTTTATACTTTTACATTTTAAGATAAATATCTGTAGTTTCTACTCTATATCTTCTAATATTCCTTCACTGTAAAACATTTGAGCCACATTTAGTTGTGTTTATCTTCTACGCCACATGTGTCAAACTTGAGGCCCGGGGGCCAAATCTGGCCCACCGTATTTTTGTTTGTGGCCCTCTAGACTCCAAATTACATCAAGGATTTTCTCCAGTTTTTCACAAATAAGCAGAATTAACACAAAATCAACAAATCTCCACATTTTGTTCTGATTTTACTGCAGATTTTCTCAAAATTGGTCAATAATCATTGAGTTTAATTGTCTGCTGCTTCAGCCTCACGTGATGTTAAGTTATAGCCTGTAGTTGATACAGCGAGTAATAAAGTCACATTTAACATCATACATTAGCACAAATATCGTAAACATTCCTTACAAACATTCCTAAATCTGCAATTTTGATTGAAAAAATCACTAAAATAATCTCAAGATTCTGGAGGAACAGCTATTTACTGATATTTTAACAGTTTAATTAGTTTTATCAGTATATTCTGGTACAACTGGCCCTTTAAGAACCTTTAGATATTTGACATGGACCAACATGAAAATCAGTTTGCCAGCGCTGTTCTACTCTTTGAGTCAAATAAATTTGGCGAGTTTTAGATTTTAATGTCTAAGTTTGTGAAAGATAAACTTACTGTGTTTACGTTTTATTAATTTTTAAAGAGTTGAATAAACTAGAGTTTTTACTTTAAAAAGCTGAAAGGAGAAAGAGAGGAGTTGGAAATATTTCCCAGGAAATAGGACAACATTATACAACATGTTGTATTTTTTTGGATAAATAATATTCCTAATGCCTAAATATTGATTTTTCTTGCTGCTGATGAAACTAAAACATTTTTTAGACCAGAAAATAGAAAATAATTCAACATATTGACCTTTCTTTTAATATTTTATATAATAAATGACAATTTATAGCCAATGTTTGACAACAAACAATAAAATAATGCATGTTTGGTTAATTAATTGTATTTGAACATTTTTCTGTTTTAGCCTCTGATGATTTTGACCAGCATTAAAAAACGTTTGGACATCCAACAGACACTGGAGGACAAACAGAAATCAGAGGATTATAATCACTTTTATTTGACTATCAAAGCTTTTTTAAAGTACATTTCCTCTATGAACCATAATTAGATGGATCTAAAGCCAGATTCCCGTTTCCCTGACTCTTTGACACGTCAGCAGATCTGCTGCTGAAGGACTCGAACACGTCAACAGACGTTTGTTTGCTCTTCCTGTCATTAAGCTTTGGGTCTAAATCCCCTCTTGACAGTTTCTGCAACAAAGCTTTGGGGAAACTGGTTTCTTGGTGAAGCATCGACCACCACAAGCACACCAGGTGGTTCATCCATCCTCGTTGTTTTAAAGGACGGCCATTTTGGATTAAGACCTTCCACTTTTTCATTTTGAAGTGTCTAGAAGGAGCCAACACACCAGAGGTTTTAATCAACTCCCCTCCACTTCATCTCCACCCAACTGTTCTCTTCATCCTGACAGACAAAGGACGACGACGTGGTCAGTTTTCTGAAGCTGTATAAAAGGCGATGGATGTCCAAAGTCCAAACCAGAGCAGAGACACTTCCGAAGAAAATCCATCTCCTCCAATAAAACGCCGTCGACCGCTCAGAAGATGAGGCGATCCCTTTTGTCCGTCACTTTTGCTGCCGCTCTCTTCCTCAACTGCAACGCGACACCCATGGGAAAGACTGAAGACGGGTCGTTGGAGCAAGAGGTCTTCGCCTCCATCCTAAACGACGAGGCGATGGAGGGCGTCCTGGGCGACGCGGACCTGGCCTCGGCGGCCAGAGCGCAGGCATCCAAGGTCATCGTCATCGCCGCCGACCCGATGATCTGGAGGGACCTGAAGGTTCTGCAGAACGGGATGTCCGTCTACAAACGGAGGGCCGATGACAGCAACCAGGGGGGCGAGCACGGAGACAGCAGCCAGCAGCTGAGCATCCCCATTCTGAGGAGGGACAACATGAGGTGCATGGTGGGACGGGTGTACCGGCCCTGCTGGGAGGTCTAGGACTCTTCGTTCTGCTGCGTGAGGCGACCAGAAAGCAAAGAAAGAAGTCCCTTCCTGTCTCAAACAATGTGTCTTTGAAATCACTGCAGATCTGTGAATAAATATTATTCAGTTCTGCTTAATGTCTGCTGTTTTCTTAAAGGAGGCATTTAATGCTGGTTAGGATCGGATTCTGTACGATACAAAACATGTTTGCTGCATTTGTCCATTCTTGTATAACGAGATTTAGGTGCCTATTGTGAGATGCTTTAGAGCCTCTGTCACTTTAAATCCCAAAAGCAGCTTCCGGCCTCACTCCCCAACTCAGCATTTACTACTCAAATGTGAAAATGGCTGCAAACAGATGCTCAACTATACAACTGTACATCTTTAAAAAGCAGAAGTGGAGCCTCCTGCACAGCCAACAAGAATAAAGCAAGACGTTTCTGGATGGTAAGTCAACAACAAAACACTTTGTCTTTTCCAGCAGAAAACCAGCTGACCAAACCTGCTGGAACTCTGCTTGGGTTGCTAGGTAACAGGCGGAACTCTGCTTGGGTTGCTAGGTAATGCGCAGAAGTTTGTTGGGGTTGCTAGGTAACGGCACGCTAGCTGCGTTTCCATGTTTGTAAAGCTTTGGCGATATGCCACACATGTTGAAAAAACACAATTTTGCAATTGCGCTGTTTTGATTAAATAAAAACAATTAAAATCACATAAGCTTGTTAGAACTACAAATCATTAAAAAAACATGCCGCACCGTCATCCTCCAACTACTTCCTGTCGTCATATTTGTTGTTTCCGTCAGTAGTGACATCCAGTTGTCGATCACATGATCACAAGGTTTTTTCAAACTTGTCATGTTTCCACTGAGCAAATTTATTTTCGTAATTCCAATTTGTGCCATTTTATGGTCAATGGAAACATGGCTACTCCCTGTTAAATTTACCCACCATTCATATCATTTTTAAATCTGAATGTAAAAACAGATTTAGAGAAGAAATTTGTCCCGAAGACCAAAACCAACAAACGGCTAAGAAAAGAAACCCGAAAATAAAGTGTTTAAGGATCTCATTGTTGTCGTTCTTGAGTTGCTCCATTGTTCTGACAGTTCTGACTAATACAGATCAGCACTTTTAAATCCGATCGGGTTCAAGTTGTTTCTGCAGCAGCAGCTGCTCCATCTTGGCCGGCTCCCTCAGTTTCTCCCTGGAGGTTTTACTGGCTCTGATTCAACCAAACATCTGGGAACAGAAGCTTTGATTTCGCCGAGTTTCTGCTTCGCCGACTTCTAAAATCACAGACAGATTTTCTCAAAGGTTTGCTACGTCAGATCCTGCCTACTGGTAAATTTCAATTTCTCTTCATTTCTTGACGGTTCGCTGTTTCGGGAAAGTCTAAAGGAATCAATTAGGTATTAGTTTACTAAAAGCGAGAAGTGTAATGTGATAATGGTTTCCCGTTGTTATTCACATGTTTTCAATTCACATCTGTATGACGGAGCATTTGGGTCAATGAGCTCAGAAAAGAAAGACAGAAAAAAAAGGTTAAATTTACACCAAAGAAAATCGCAGAATTTTTTTTAGATTAATCTCAGATATTTTCAAGACAATCTTGGAAATTCAAAATTATAAAAGTTAAAAATTTGCTAGAAAAAAACTTTACTTTTGGAAATTTTCAGAGTTTCAAAAATTGAAATTTTTCAAATTTTCAAATTTTGGAGCTCAGACTTTTCCTTTTATTTCTTTTGGAAAATTTCTCAGATTAATCTAAAATTTTCTGTGTTTTTGTTGCAAATTTTCAACTTTAGACGCTCAGAAAATTTCCAAATGTCTTTTTTTTTACTTTAGAAACTCAGAATAAACATTTTTTCCTAGAAACGTTTTCAGATTTATCTCAAAATTTTAGATTTTTTTTTCTTAAAAAGTTTCAAATTGTGAAGCTCAGAAATTTTTCAAAAGTTAAACATTTTCTTCAATGTTTTGGGTTTGAAATTTACTATATAAATTCATATAAATAATTTCTTATATATAAAAGCAGAATTTTTCCTCTTATTTAGTTGAACTGTAAATTATATATGTCATAAATAAAGAGGAAATGATTCATTATAGTCTTGACTTTTATTAGAGGTGTTTAAACTTTTGAGAGACAAATTATTTTTTTATTTATTCATGTCCTCAAGTGAACAAGTTAAACCTAAAATAGTAATATAGAAAGACAGATTGTGTTTAAATTTATATCTTTGGACATTATTAGTGAAAACATATTTCCTTTAGTTGGTTAAAGTTTGTAGGAATGGAAAAACAGCTGAACATTCAGGCTGAGCCAGTAGAAATGTTTCCTCTGGAAATTTCGGCACCTTTTCACTATTTACTATGAGCTTCTGGTTGGAAAAACAGTTAAAACGGTGGCAGATATCCACAATGTGAAAAATTCAATTACCAACACTGTGGTCCTTTAATGCTGCCTGACAACATGAGAAAAGATTTTATGAGGTAAAACTCCTGCAGCTCAGAACCAGCGTAATGACAGCCTTTTGGTTTTCAGGTTGTGGGAACAAGTTTAAATGGACAGAAGTTGTGCTGTTTATCTAAAACGCCGTGATGCGATTGGTGGATTTCTGTCCGAGATTGAAATATTTCCACAGGATTTTGAAGCATTTTCATATAACTCTGATCCCAGGAGGATCAGCTGTAATAACTCTCAGGTCCCTTCAGGTTGTTTCTGCTCCACTTGAAGGTCACGTATTAAAATCAGACTCTCCTTTGATGGGCTAACATCATCCTAAAGTTGTTACCATTTAAACTAGTCAATTCACCTTTTTAACTGACCTGAACATGGCTCTGGACCTGTTTTACTTGGAGTAAAAAGTTTATTTCTAACAGATCGTAACAGTTTTATGACACGGTGAACACAATCACTATGACACTTTGTGTCCACAGGTTGAAATGCCAAATCTTTTTGCCCTTTTAAAACCTCAAATTACATTGGAAGCCTTTTGGCATTTTCACACCTCTTAACACAATTCAGATAAATGGTTTATGGGAAGGTGTTTTGTTTTCATTGATGTCAGTGAGGAATAACATCACGGAAACGTTAAACAAAAGGCTTTGAGACAAAATATTAATGTCTGCGGATTAAAATTTGGGTCAATATTGATATCTGACACTATGAAACAAACATATTGATTCTAACTGTTATTCAAAGTCTAACCGACTCGGTTCAATTCGGGACCAAAACTGCAACATTTATTACATTTTCAGCTGCTGTGATTCTCTTTCACTCTGCAGAGTCAAACAAACCAAACTAATTTAAAGGCCTGTTCCCCTCCTCGCCTGTGGGGGCGCTGCACCAACAACCACTGAATGAAACGAGACAAGAAACCTCCTTAGAAGACGCTGAACGAAACTTCCTTCTTAAAATGTAGGTCAGGACCGACGATATGATTGAAAAATGTAAAACAATAACAGTTTCATATTAGCCAATATCGATAATTATTGATTAGTTTTTTGTTTTAAATGTTTGAAATACTGCCAAACCCAGTGGTGTGACCTTTTCCTATTTTATCCACAGTTTTCACTCCACGGTTTTGTTACTTATGAGGCGAAACCCGAATCTGCAGCTGCGCAAGCTACTCAACAGGTTGTTGCTAGGCAACCAGAGAGTCACCTAGCAACTCTCGATGCTTGCTTAGCTAAAAGTGAGAGATAAAACCTTTCCTTTGCCTTCATCTCCCAGAATGCTGTGCGGTTCTGGATCGGAGTTCAGGTAATATTTTATATATTGATTATTGAATATTCTATCAGCTGTATAGTTTATTGATATTGATCATGTGTCTATAACAGAATATATATTGCTTTAATTTGTTGTCCAGCTCTAACAAAGTGTAAACAAAAATGAAGTAGCGACAGATTTTAGTGGTTGTAGGATTTGGTAAAATACCACCAATCATTTCTTCTTGCTAGCGCTAGAAAATGAAGTTTGTTTTGGTGGCATTTACCCAGAATGCCCTGTGTTGTAGTCCACTTCCTGCTTTTGGAGCGGCCTCTGGTGCATTTGGCGTTCACTTATTTATTTGAATCTCACTTTGTCTTTGTTCAACCAAACATAGACCGAGCTCAAATTTTGATTTGGCTTGTACATCTCTCCAAATAAATCTGATTTTCTCCAAACAAATTGGACTTGGATTAAACAGGACTGGTTAAATGCGCCACTAATGTGCTGTGAAAAAATATTAAAATATTTTTAGAGAGGAAAGTACTGAGATCTGTTATATCTAGGTTTTCAGGGAGGACTAATCAGCTTAATTTTGATATATTGGACATATCTTCCTTTAATAAGCTAAAAAATGTTTGACGCCCTAATTGGCCTAAAATGCAGACTCTGGGTTTTAATTGGAAGATAAAATTTTAGCGTCCCAGAGTAAAAACCTTCAGAATTTCTCAGGAGAAATCCGCAGAAATGAAAGTCTAAGGGTTGATAGTCCAAATATTTCTACAAACTACACAGAGACAATAACTTTATCCCCTTATTTCTGCACATGGGATGGAAATTCATTCCTTTTATAATAATAAAAAAGGTATAAATAAGTAAAAAAGTTCAAGTTTTTCATGCATTCATTGTCCACAACTGTTAAGAACATATTGCAGTTTAAATATTGTTATATCCCATGTTTTACACCTTCATTACACGCCTTCCTTACATGGCAGGAATGTTTTAAAACATGCCAGCTCACAATGTGACAGCGAGTTCCCTGTTAATGTCTGGAGAGACAAAAACGTCAGAGAAAAGGAAGCGAACAGATGACGTCTAATTATAGCAAAAAAAAGAGAAAAAAATCTGTCCTCCGTGTGTGGTTTCTTCACGTTTATGTTTGCTCAACACGTCTCGTTTTGCACGGCTTACAATAAATGAGTTTGCCCTCAGTGGGGCAGATTGAGGGGGAAAAAAACCAACATATGGAAGCCATTTTTGACAGAGTGATTACTCTGTCTGCCCTGTCAAGATAACCGTCTCTGCAGAGGTTTTGCACACTGCAGCAACTTTATTTTGTTATTCTGCTAAAATATCTCACCCAGCTAAGTTAAATAGTTCCCTATTTTAAAAAATAATACGACAGAAATGCTTAAAAGCTTGGATTTATTTAGTTAACTTGTACAGCATGAGTTCACCGCTGACCAACGTATTTTCTGGATGTTATTTCACCATGGAAACAGAAAACAACTACTTGCATCTCCTCACAGAAACAAATGAAATCAGAGAGCGTTGCACAGTGCTGGAGGGTCTGCTTTTATTAACAACTAGTCGAAAATATTTCCAAACCTGAGCCGTTCCCTGTTTGGTTTTCATACCAGAAAGCATAACAACAAAGACCCTCATTATGCCTTAATCTCTATGATCTCAGATAAAAAAATACATTTCTGGAAATAATTAAGATCCTCTTCAAGTGTGTGATTTTCTGTGATGTAGTTGGTTGGTGATGCAGCCAAGTCCCGGTCCTCAACAATGGGCCATTTGAGCCGGGCACGGTGGAAAACTGCAGTCATGGTTGGGCTTATTGATCCCTGAAGACGAGGTTAACTTCCTTCGTTCTGGATGTGAGCGGGGAGGACGGGAAGGGGTCAGACATTTGCCGGAAAACCGCGGTCCAGGAAGGTCCCCTGGGTCCGGCAGGAAGTGACTCACGGATCAAACCTTGGAGGTTTCTGCTTGGATTGTTCCAAATGTCAGGACCTCCACTCATGATTTCTCAATAAATGTCAAAAAAATCTGACTTTTATGAAGGAAACTAACCAAAAATGTTCTTTATTATGAAAAAATACCCACTCCTGATCAGAGTTTCTAAATGAATGCCTTTCTCTGATGTGTTTAGTAGAGCAGCTCAAACTGATTGACAAACTGATAAAACATGAATAAACAGCTGCCTCTGCTTCTGACAGTTAGAAATATTCTTTTCACTGCTTTCGGTGTCTGGAAAGTGAGTCGTTTCAAAAAGCTACGTTTCATTCCACTGGCACTGCGCCATTACCTAGCAACTCCCGCCAAGCCCGGCCCGTCGCCTAGCAACCCAGGCAGAGCTCCGAGTTGAGGGGCGTGGCTAAACACTCAAACTCACTAGAAAACTGTTAAAATGTCAATAAGTAGTTGCTTCCGCATTGTTTGAGTACCTCTTAAAGTTAAATAATGTTGAACATCTTTTCATATTAATGTAATTTGGCATTATGCCATTAAAAATGACTTTGATTTGATTGATAAAATATTATTTAATCACGATTTATGCATCCCTCTTGAGGCTAGAGCCATTTTGACTCTCAGTCCAGATAAATAAAACGTATTGAAAGCCACAAGTGTGTCTGTGTTTTGACATTTTTAAGAAAGACAATTTATAGCTGTAATTTCAGATAATTATGTAGAAGATTTGTCATTTCTAAAGAACAACTATTTTATTTCTATTTTGCGGTTGTAAAATAAAGAAAAACTAAACTTTTGCTAAAAGTGCATAAATAATTCTGAATGTTTGTGGATAACTACATAAAAAAAACTTAATGACAAAAAATAGATCTAAAAATACTTCTGGTACTTTTAGTGTCATTATTTAGTTAATTGAAAAACAGATAAAACTGCATTTGTTATGGCTATGTTTCAAAACATTAGTTGATTTTTAATCATTTCTAGCCAAAGTTATTAAGATAAATTGTCTAAAGAGCCACAGACGCCAAACTATATATTCAAATTAAAATATTTGAATATTTGAATTATGCCTATTTAAAATGTATCTTAATCTTAATAAGTAACCTTATTACTTGTTATAACCTGAGCTAGTGGTGGCATGTAGATATTAAATAGGACAGACCCTTGGATCGAACCTTGAGGAACCCCACACAGCAGAACGCTTTAAAGAGCTGAAAACAGCATCTCCACAACAAAAAACCAAAACATCTCCGGTTCATATGTAATGAGGTTTAACAGGTTCATCTTCACAGCCAGCGCTCTTCATGTTGCCCAGTTTAAAACAGTGTTGGTTCTGTCAGTATCAGCTGAACGTGTCTGGAAGCATGTTGCTAACTGGTGCGTAAAGCTGCACACAAAGAGCTGTTAGACGGTTTGATTGGACATTGTTGTTGTTCCCCTTTGATACGGCTCCAACTCACTACCCCAGTTTTTGCATAAAGAGCGTCTTTGCTCTGTCTGCGCTTGTTTACGTCTAACTGCAGCATACCAGTGAGTTTCCAGGGAATAAAGTTTTAATCAGAATCAGATTCCTGTAATTCCTTTTTAGTGTAACAACAATTAAAAATGTTCTCCATTCTTTGGTGATTGCATAGTATTAGATGTCTACAGCTAATTCAGAAAGTCTTAGTACAATAAAAACCTCCTGTAGAACTTCACAATGAGAATCACTGCTCTAATAAACGAAAGTTAGTGATAGTAAGGAGAAATGTGGATAATGGTTAAGAAACATTTTCTTTGTACTGATTTGTTGTTATGGCAGCCAGAATAAGAAATGAACTGGTTTGTGTCTCCAACACCTTTTAATGTGTTTTGCTGATGGAAGTGAAACCCGATCATTCAGTGAAAGGTTACTGTGATCTGCTGCCTTATTCTGTTTTAACTGAGGTCAAGATGTTTTCAGACCATGAACCTCCAAACATTTCATGTCAAACAACATGAAACAGCAACTAACACCAGAAGTGATGCTGCAGACGAGTTGCAATCAATTCATAGCTTGAATTTTATGGAACGTCTTAGTATTTTTTGAATGTTGTATGGCAGAGCAGCTCTTTTTATACAATCAAAAGGCTATATTCTCTAAAATGAAGGTAAATTAACATACAGAAAAATGTCAAATTTATAATGTACCTAATGCTAGGTAAAAACCTTCAGGGATACTAGCATGCTACCGAATTTAGCCATAAGTTATTCTGATGTCAGTATTATTGCAAACTAGCTATATTTGGTTCATTTAATAAGGAAAAACTTTTCACAAAATAACTGTTTAAAAGTTAACATACATTTCCTCGTGCCATTAAACAGGACCTTTTATACAAAATGTACATTTTGAATGTTTTTATGCATACATTTGGGTCTAAACTGCTTCTGAAAAAACACACGGCGGTGTGTTGGCTGTAAGTTAATGTTTTTTGGCTTCTGGAAAATTAGCTATTTCAAAAAACGAATGATTGTTAAGTCACATTCGGCTGGCACAGTGCCGTTACCTAGCAACCCCAGGAGAGTTACACCCGTTACCTAGCAACCTAAATAGAGCTCCAGGAAGTTTGATCAGCTGAATGCTCTGTATAATGGCTACTGGAAAAGACAAGTGTTTCGTTGTTGACGTAGCGTCCAGAAAACACATAGTGCGTTCGTGTTGGTTGTGCAGGAGGCTCCATTTCTGCTTTTCAAAGATGTACAGTTGCTTGATGATGCATCTGTTTGCAGCCATTTTCATCTGTGAGTTGGGGAGTGTGGCCAGGAGCAAATTATTTGGCTTTAAAGTGACAAGAGACTCTAAAAGAGCTCGAAATATGATAGGCACGACTGAGCAGACAGCAATCTAACACATTCTAAAAATGATTTTGTGCAAAAAAATGTAATTAACATGTTTTGTTCCTTACATTTAGATCTATCCTGACCTGTTAAAGGAAACATGATAGGTCATATTTAAAAACCTGGTGACATATTGTCCTGGAAAATATTAATATATTACCAAATTGAGCTAATTTGGTCAAATTACAAGCTTATTCTTTTCCCTCAGTACTATTTGTTTGGCATCTCTCAATTGTTCCCAATGAAGAACAAACAAAGCTAGGCTACAAACCTCAAAATGTAATTTGGGCTCGCAGTAAAACCTAAAAAAGGAAATATCTTCAATGCAACGCCTGAACTGGATGATGAGATGGAAACTAAAGAATGTTGCACTTAAGCTGTCAGCACTATCAAGTGTGACAAAGCATCTACTCTAACAGACTCTGTAGTGCCAGACAGTCCTGGGGTCGGCCTCCATTCTGGAACGTGTTTGAGTCATGGCGCTCACGATAATCCAACATATTCCACATTCATTTCAGGCTCCTAAACGTTCAGCCCTCCTGTGTTTGGGGCCAAGCACTTTATCCATCCCAAATCCCTGCTTCAGTATTCCACACACATCCTTGTGGTGGCTTGCCACATGTTCACATGTGCGAGCGATCTGTAGACCTTTCCAGCCCTCATGAAGCCGACTTTCCCAGATGGCGGGAGTCGGCGAGAGACGGATGATTCTTGGCGTCAGGGATCCTTTGGCCTCTCGTGTCTCTTGTTGCCGGCCGTGTTGATTTACCAAAGCGTTTCAGTGTTTTTGCTGCGTAAACTACAATCTGAGCTTCCCAGAAATGAGACTGAAAAACAGCAGGAGAGCAGAAATACTTCACACTACTGTCAAAACAGTCGTAGCTTTTGTTTTTATGCACTTTTAAGATTTTCATTAGCAGCAGGAATTTCCTCCTGCTTTTCCATTTGCATAACTTCCCATAACAGCAGAAACATGATGGAAGTCAAGTGGTCATCCTTAACCTTTGTTGGAAGAAGACAATAAGCTGTCAACTCCAGAGAGAAAAGCTTTTTTTACTATCCTGTGTGAAAAATTACACCTTCATTTTACTATCTTATCTAATAATGTGAATTATTACATCTTGCTAACAGGACATTCAACCCTCTGCTGGATTTACAGAAATAAATATCGGTGAAAGTCTTTTGAGATGTACGATAAGTTTATCTCTCCTAAACGCTGGTCAGCAGCTCTTCCCTCTTATTGCGAGTTAATTCACCATCAATGCTGTTATATTTGGTTCGTTCATATTTACAGTTTCCTCTTGACCAATCTGTTGGTAAAGACTTCCGGCAGACCTGTGGTCTTCCACGTCTGACTCTATCATCCAGTCCCATGATGTCTGGCTCCACTGGGCCTGGTGAAATCATCGTTAAAGTCTCCTCCTCCTCGTTCCCATCTTCCTCTCTGTATCTAATGGAGGCGTGGATCTGCTGAGGGGCCTTCTGAATAATTTAGGAGCTCTGGAGCACTTTATAACCCCGGCCTGCGAGGCAAGCCAGGCCATCCAACCATGAGTGCATTAGTATAATATTCAGAGAGGAAACTGGCCTTTATTGACTAATATAATCAATAACTATACCTCTGTGAGCTGTTGAGTCCCCAAAGGATTCTGTCTGTCTCAAATGATTGAGCGCACTGACAGAAAATAGTAACCTAATCATGCTTTAAGCTAAGTTTACCAAATCCAAAGGGATGCAATGAGCTGAAATAGTATTGGAACAAAAAAAGTTATAAACATTTTCCCATTGTGTTTAGAGTTTGGTCTCAAACAGTTGGACATTTCTATAATCTCTGAAAGTGGTCTCTGGACTTTTCTGATTAATCAGTTAATTGTCAGGATAATTGATCACCAAAACAGTCGTTCGTTTCGGCTGCAGAGTTTCATTGCTGGATGCTTTCTGTCAGCCCCAGGCTAGTTTCGGGGACAACAAAGTGACCCCAGAGGTTGATTTCCATTGTGTCAGCAGCACGTCCCGTCCCGTCCCGTCCCGTCCCGTCCCGTCCTCCCACCACTCTGTTGGGATTTATCCGACGGCTGCCAGGCGTCTGACTCACCACACCGGTCAGATTACAACACCCTGCAGATATCAAACGAGTTCACTACAGATCAGCGTGCTGAGTGTTTACATCACCTGAGATTACAGGGTGCCTCAGCTCATGCCATGACAGGTAAACTCACCTTTTTGCTCAGGATGGTGGCTTATTCTTTCCTGGATTTCAAGCAAAAACTCCAAAAACACTAATACAAACAAAACTGCAGCGTTTGAGAAAAAGTACGTCATAAGTGTTATCAGTAAAATAAATAATGCATTTCAGAAAAAGAGACCCTAATCACAGGAAAACAAAGGTGCCAGACTCCATCTTGTTGTCATTATTGCTTAATCAAAATGTAAACACTGCCATGTTTCCCTCCAAGTAAAACTGTGATAGTAACCTCCGATAATCAGCTTTCCATGGCAACATCGGCTTAACAGTGACGTTAAGGTAAATTCAGCAGTAAACTGTAGCAGCCCAATCAGCTTAAAGTATAAAGTTCAGCTTTATGGGTGGTAATAAGGTTAAACACAGAAGCCAGAAAATGAAATTTCAAGAGTTTTAGTCTTGAAAGAGACGTTTAAGAGAACTGCAGCTCTTTTTAGAAAACAATACAAAGTGAGCTGAATTATCTCACGAGTTTCCACTTTAAATGGTTTTCCTTGGGGACGAAGAACCTTCAGGGAAGCTTGTTTACTTTACTGGCGTTCCAGAGAAGAAGCCAAGAGGTTAATTAGCTCCTTCATCATGAGATGCTCTACCTTTCAGCTTCTGGCTCCATGAAAACTGGAAACAGAAACGGGAGGAACGATGATTTCATGGATGCAGAGACTCCACTGGTGGACAAACAAATCACTGGGGTTGTTACCGTGGTTACCACAGATATGGTGGACTCTGGTCTGTCCGTCCATTCAATCATTCATTCAGTACATCTGTAATAAAATATTCTTTTGATAATTAGTGAAACAGAGTCAATCAGAGAAATGCGCATTTATCTTTATATATATATATATTTTTTTTTAATCAGAATAAAAAGAAAAGCCTTGAAGAAAAGGAAGAAGATATCAATTCTGTACAAAAAACATCTGCTCAGAAACCTTTATCAGTTCATTCTTCCCAGAAAGTTTCTACTTTGTCATTACATGTCCGTCCGTCCGTCCGTCCGTCCGTCCATCCATCCATCCATCCATCCATCCATCCATGCATCCTGACTCCAGTCTTCCTTTGTTCAGGCTGTGATATCCTTCTTTCTTTCTAATAAAACAGTTCAGTCGAGTTCAAAATCTTTATTTAAAGTTGCCTCTGGTTTATTCGTGTGCTGCCGGTTCCCGTTGCCAGCTGCCGACCTGTTAGCGCCCCACAGCTGTGGCTCAGGCTCGCTGTTTGTTTGACTTTGTCATTATTGAATTGAAGTCTGCAGACTTGGTGAATGCAAGGTGAGAAAGGCCAGCCACTCATTTCAAGGGTGCACTTGTTAAACGTTGGGCCCTCGTGGACAATGTTTAGACTAGGACACGCTTCCAAGTGTTGGACTTGAGGCAAGGAAGATTTGTTTGCAGGTTCGGGCCGCATTGCTGGAATATCAGGAGGTCTGAAGACAAGCGTGGCATTCTTTCTGGACCTCAGTGCTGACTGGGGAGTTTTTTAGTGCTGAGCGTTTGGATGAACATGAGCAGAAACATTTGGACTCCAAGTTTGTTACAAAGATAAATGAGAATCTTTCATCTGACGTTGATCATGTGTTTAACGTTCCTTTGGGTTTATAAAGTCTGGTTTATGTATCATAGCTGTCATTTATGTTACTGTCTGACTTATAAGCAGATATAAATACAAAAGGTATTTAACTCTGTTTAGCTTTGGTTTGACTTTCGTTTATGAATTTGAAGATTTCATGATGAGACGAGAATAACCAGTTTATAGATGCTTCTGTTTAAATAACCAGCAACTCTAGAAACACTCCATCCATCCATCCATCCATCCATCCAGACATCCATCCAGACATGCATCCAGACATCCATCCAGACATCCAGACACCCTGAACCATCTCAGCTGTTTCTATATAGATGATCGAATCCACAGTGCTACTTGCTAGCGCTAGCTCTTTATTGTTGTGGTGTACGTTCATCTGGCCTCGCCTGGTGACATGTGATTCCTGTGATGGGGATGTGAGGGATATTTGGTTGCACCGGTTCCAGCTGCACGGCTACTGTATTAGAAATGTTCCCTTTTAATAAATATCAGCCCACGGTTTCTGTCAGAAAGACCCAGCGCCGCTCCAGAAGAGTGTTTGCTTTGTAGCTTGGTGTTGTAAACTGATACCCCTGCCCAGTCATGACCTCAGCCTCCAACTATGAAGTATTCTGGGTTTAAAAGCCCAGCTTTTACTGGATAACTGAGATTAATGATCATTTGTCCCTGAGGAGAAGGAAAACAGAAGGCTCTGAAAGGGATATGTGGCATGGCAGTCTCCAAATTATATCAGATAACAGATGTTCAGGTTGGGGGTTTCAGACCAATATAGCCCTGTACATGACTCACTGATGTTTTCTGCAACGGCAGAAAGTAAAATACTTGTTTTGCCGCTAAATTTCTGACGCTTTAGATCACATCTTTGTCGCCCCTTTCAACAGCAGATGACTTTTCAGCCTCTGCCTCTTCAGCAACAGATGTTCTCAAGCTGTTCGCCAAGGACTTCTGGCCTTACGAAGCCGACTCACGTCACCCGGATGGCAGGTGGCCCGAACAACAAACATCCACAGATCCCCCTTGAGGGATTGGGAGGGTGGTACAAGCCCCCTCCCCAGGGTCTCAGCTGTCAGCCGGTCACTAATAATGACGACCCCCCATCATGCTGTGTCCATTAGCTTTAACTACTTGAGGCCTAATGTTGGAGCTGCTGTAAAAACTTGAAGAATGTCAGTTTGAAGGTTTCAACTGTAAAAAATGTAAGAGTAGAACGAGTTTTACATATTTTTACTCAAGTAAAAGTAAAAAGTATTTGGTAAAAATGTGCCTCGAGTACTTTGTAAATGATCAAAGAATTAATCATTTAATATTTAAAAAATGACAAACAGACCAAAATTTAAACTCCTGAGGAAATTATATCTCACGTTAGGGCCAAAATGGCAACATTTGTTACATTTTCTGCTGCTTGGTTCTCTTTCACACTGCTCTGAGTCAAATTAACCAATTTGAAAAAGCTGTTCCCCTCCTCGCCTGTGGGGGCGCTGCACCAAGAACCACTATAGGAAACGACACAAAAACCTCCAAAGACGACACTGAGCACAACATCCTTCTTCACTAAATGTAAATAAAGATGGAGTAGCGTCACAATTTTGCGGTTGTAGGATTTCTCCTCCTAGCGATAGCTGTAGCGTTTGTTTTGGTTGTGTTTACCCAGAATGCCCTGCACCGTAGTCCACTTCCTGCTTTTGGAGCGATCTCCAGTCACATAATCAAACCGCACCAGAGTTTAATTCAACCGAGACTGAAGGTTTTAGACAAGAGACCGCTCCGAAAGCAGGAAGCGGACTACGACACAGGGCATCCTGGGTAAATGTAAAAAACGCTATAGCTAGCGCTAGCGGGAGAAATGTATTGTGGTTTTTAGCCAAAGACGAGAAATCATACAACTGCTTTTTGTTTCCATTTTGTGATAAAGGTAGTTGCACTCATATCTTAGGTTTTCACGTCTTTTCTTTTAGTAGTGCTTTGTGCAGCGCAAAAAATACTGTAAATGTAGACCAAAACACAATCTAGTCAAGCCGCCATCTTGTCCCTCCTATGCTGTTAAGCACACTACACCTGAGGCCTGCACACTAAAGGTTTAGGTAGAACAGATGCTTCAGTGGATTTATACCTAGGTAGCTTCTAAAAAGGTGTTTTGCTTGGTTACCATAGAAACATGAGACTGAGTTACATCTGTCAGAGCCATTTTGCAAAAGGAGGAAAATGTTTCAAATTTCTTGAGTGGTAAAAAGTGGATCTCAGCTTTTTTAAAGCAGTATTGTGTTTACCTGCCTGAGCTGGCACCTCTTTACTCCTGCCATTACAACCTAAGGTATAAAAGGGACTGTGGGACTGTGGGACTCCGGAAGCAGCTGATGGGTACCGGCGGGCGAAGCGGCATGCGGCTCGGGCGGTTTGCGAGGCAAAAACTCGGGCGTGGGAGGAGTTTGGAGAGGCCATGGAGAAAGACTTCCGCACGGCTTCGAGGCGATTCTGGTCCGCCATCCGGCGTCTCAGGGGGGGGAAGCGGTGCAGCACCAACACTGTTTATAGTGGGGATGGTGTGCTGCTGACCTCTACTCGGGACGTTGTGGGCCGGTGGGCAGAGTACTTCAAAGACCTCCTCAATCCCACCAACATGCCTTCCACTGAGGAAGCGGAGCCTGGGGACTCTGGGTTGGGCTCTCCAATCTCTGGGGGCGAGGTCGCCGAGGTGGTTAAAAAGCTCCTCGGTGGCAAGGCCCCGGGGGTGGATGAGATCCGCCCGGAGTTCCTTAAGGCTCTGGATGTTGTAGGGTTGTGTTGGTTGACGCGACTCTGCAATATCGCATGGACATCGGGGGCAGTTCCCCTGGACTGGCAGACTGGGGTGGTGGTCCCCCTGTTCAAAAAGGGGGACCGGAGGGTGTGCTCCAATTATAGAGGGGTCACACTCTTAAGCCTCCCTGGCAAGGTCTATTCAGGGGTCCTGGAGAGGAGGGTCCGTCGGATAGTCGAACCTCGGATTCAGGAAGAGCAGTGTGGTTTTCGTCCTGGTCGTGGAACACTGGACCAGCTCTACACCCTCAGCAGGGTCCTGGAGGGTGCATGGGAGTTCGCCCAACCAGTCTACATGTGTTTTGTGGACTTGGAGAAGGCGTTCGACCGTGTCCCTCGGGGAGCCCTGTGGGGGGTTCTCCGGGAGTATGGGGTACCGGGCCCTTTGATACGGGCTGTCAGGTCCCTGTATGACCAGTGTCAGAGTCTGGTCCGCATTGCCGGCAGTAAGTCGGACTCGTTTCCGGTGAGAGTTGGACTCCGCCAGGGCTGCCCTTTGTCACCGATTCTGTTCATCACTTTCATGGACAGAATTTCTAGGCGCAGCCAAGGTGTTGAGAGGATCCGATTTGGTGGCCTTAGGATCTCATCTCTACTTTTTGCAGACGATGTGGTCCTTTTGGCTTCATCAGATCGTGATCTGCAGCTCTCGCTGGATCGGTTCGCAGCCGAGTGTGAAGCGGCCGGGATGGGGATCAGTGCCTCCAAATCCGAGGCCATGGTCTTGAGCCGGAAAAGGGTAGAGTGCCTTCTCCGGGTCAGGGGGGGTGTCCTGCCCCAAGTGGAGGAGTTTAAATATCTCGGGATCTTGTTCACGAATGGGGGAAGAAGGGAGCGGGAGATCGACAGGCGGATTGGCGCAGCGTCTGCTGTCAAGCGGGCGCTGTACCGGTCCGTCGTGGTGAAGAGAGAGCTGAGCCAAAAAGCGAAGCTCTCGATTTACCGGTCGATCTACGTTCCCACCCTCATCTATGGTCATGAGCTTTGGGTCATGACCGAAAGAACGAGATCGCGGATACAAGCGGCCGAAATGGGTTTTCTCCGTAGGGTGGCTGGGCTCTCCCTTAGAGATAGGGTGAGAAGCTCAGTCATCCGGGAGGGACTCAGAGTAGAGCCGCTGCTCCTTCACATCGAGAGGAGCCAGTTGAGGTGGCTTGGGCATCTGGTCAGGATGCCTCCTGGACGCCTCCCTGGTGAGGTGTTCCGTGCACGTCCCACCGGGAGGAGGCCCCGGGGAAGACCCAGGACACGCTGGAGGGACTATGTCTCTCGGCTGGCCTGGGAACGCCTCGGGATTCCCCCGGAAGAGCTGGAAGAAGTGGCTGGGGAGAGGGAAGTCTGGGCCTCCCTTCTGAAGCTGCTACCCCCGCGACCCGACCTCGGATAAGCGGAAGAGGATGGATGGATGGGTATAAAAGGAGCTAGTTTTGACTGCAGGTGCTTCAAGCCCTGGGAGTTAAATGCTTAAGCTTTGTGCCATAAAACCCTCATTTGAATCTGTAGTTGGTTCTTCAGGCAGATAAAAGCTTTTTTCAGAGATCCAGAGAGTCACAGCCCTACAGTTTGACACTCTAAATGCTAAATAAGCATTTAAGACAACCTTTTAGGATTTGCATTATTTTTGACTGAGCTGGAAAGAAATTCCAGCTCATACTTTTAAGTAAAAGTATTTGGTAAAAATGTGACTCAAGTACTTAGTAAATGATCAAAAACATAATATAATGACAAACCAAATTTTACAGTCACAAAGACTTTAAACTGTGAACAAATGGTGCCAAGTTTAACTACATGATAGATCTAGTGTCTTTGCCTCTTTGGAACCATTTCAGCACAAGTTCAGTTTAGGATGGCAAAACTTAGATTAAGGTAATCCACATGTGATAATTACAAGTCCCCCTCACCCAACAACCAAGCAACTAGTTTTATGCATCCATTAAAGATTTTACTTTTCCACCTGAAACACTAAACAAACCAGTAACTAAGATCTGGTCTTCCAGCTCCCTCTAGTGGCAATTTAGACTCATGACACCAAGTTCTGGTCAAAACCATTTAATAGAAGTTTAAAAATACAAGGCATGTCATTTAAAAAGCATTGCTGTACACATTACAAAACAAAATCCACTGAACATTTACACAATCAGCCATCTTGAAGTGGTGCAGTGAGCCTCGTCGTCTGCAGAAGTTGATTCAAAACTTTAGTTAGCCCATACTGTGCAATCATGATGTAGATATAGTGTAAGTCAACTAAAGCAGAAGGACTTGGATTGCAGAACAGAGCAAGATTGTTTGGATGCCAACTGTCCAGCTGCATTAAAAGTCTTTAAAAGAATACATTGTACAAGTCAGCACACTGTGCTGATGGGAGTCCGGTTACTGAGCAGCCTGCTTCGCTAAATCCTTAACCACTGAAGACTTGAGCTGGGGGATGTTGGCGATCCTCATCTGTTTTGAGGTGGCGTACTTACCTTTGACGGCCTGCGAGACGGTAGACATTGGGCCGTTAAGGTGGTTTTAAAGGTTTAGTGTCATGATTGGTTGAGAGAAAGCAGACTTACCATGTGTTTTGTCAGACCGTCGTTCACCTTCACAACATTTTTAGCAATGTGCGCCATAACAGGAAGCAAACTCTCTGCTGTGTAGTTCATGTAGTGCTGCAGCGTGACATCCTGAAGGGTGAAGAGAGTAGCATTAATCACCAAGATGTAGAGTAGGGCTGGGTGATTTGTTTCTGGAAAATCCAGATTTTTCAACCAATGCACTCTTTGGGTTTCCATAGAAATGGAAGCAAGGCCAAGGCAGCCATCTTGTTTTACAGCCTCCATTTGAACTTTGAATTCAAGTCAACTCAGACGGGAAGGACCTGGCTATAGTTTTTCCATTTTTAATCACAAGGTAAAAAGTTATACCAAAGTATAATTTTACAAGATGCTTAACATGTTGAGTTAATAAAGTTTTACAGCTGTGTTATGCTATAGTGTTAAAAGATTAAATACTTCAGCAAAATTTCACATCTTGGCACATGTTGCCAGGTGTTTGCTTTTGAATGAAAACAAAGTTGCCACCAAAAAATTCAAGATGGCTGCCAAGGAAAATTACTGCATTCAATTTGCAAATATTTATCATACAACAGTTTCAAATCACATTTTCAATTTCATGGAAAATTAATGCTTGCATTAAAAATGACCAATTAGACAAATGCTGTGTCAAATCATAGCTTTCACATATTCCAACCATTGAAGTCTTTTTGGGGCCCATTTTTCCTCAAAATGGCAGCCATGTGTAATCAAAGCATCTTGCATAAAGCTCATTCAAGTCATGAAAACCGGTAACATTTTATGCCAATTAGTTGGCTCTAAGACGGCAGCCATCTTGAAAAGGCAAGTGGTTAGAGTTGCATGACCCAGGCCTGATACCTACCCAATCTCCTGCATCCAGGATCTTCAGTGTGAGCGCCAGAGCAGCGCTGGCCACCATAGACGGCGGGAAGTGAATCATCTCGTAGTCGACCATGGTGAGCTCCAGCAGGTATTTGGCCAACGTGTGCTGCTCTGCGGTTACCTGCGGCACAAACCAAAGCTGCTCAACTGTACACTGTCTGCATCAGCAGGGTTTTAGAACCGCCAACCCACCTCGTAGATCTTTGAAGCCCGCCTGAGGAACTGCAGGGGCAAAGGTCGTCCGAGCTGGAACTTCAGCACCCGCAGGATTGTCATCTCCATGTCGCGGATCTGGGCGGTGGTGTAGGCCCGGTCGGTGACGTAGGCGAAGTCGGAGATCTCTGGTGGGTACATCTCCTCGTACTTTGAGGCGAGGAACATGGCGGTCACACCGACCAGCTGCAGTTGCTTCTTGGGGACTGGGTGGTCCTGTTGGTGGGGCAACCAAACACAATTAGCAAAAAAAAAAATAAATAAAAATTGATAGAATGTGCGTTTGCAGTTACCTGAAGAAAACGGTCAATGATCCCGACAGTCATGTACATCGTCTCCTGCAGGAGCCGGAACTTGAGGTTGACCTGAACCAGCCAGTCGATCAGGATGGCCCTCATGTTACTGGTGACCTCCTGACCTTGCAAGTAGTTGGGTTTGACGTTCTGCTCGACCTGAAACCAGAATTCATTGTGAACCATGATTCACCATCCACATGGAGACCATTTTAGCTGCTGCCACAAAAGTTTGTCATTTAGCATGCAGCTACATTGATTAGGCTGTTTGGGAGTCCAGAAGTGACGTTAAAATAACTTTAGTGGAAACCCAACTGGCAACACTTTTGTTTGATGTTCTGCCGCTGTTACAGTGCCACCTACTGACCAAACACTCAGTTTCTACAGCACTGCCTTTTAATTTACAAAAATATACCCTGCTCATCTCCCCAGGTTAGAGGTCAACTCATCATTTTGTTGCTCACCTCAAGCTGCCGGAGGTACTTGTAGATGTCCTTTACGTACTCGCTGCAGAGCATGGGGTTGTCGTAGTCGTCCGCGTCGACATCCCTGATGGCGGTGTCCAGGATAACGTGCGAGAAAGCCTGGCAGAGTTCAGCAGGCTCACAGCCGGAGGTCTCCATTGGAGTGGGAGACGCTGGCTCAGGCTGAACCTGAAAAACCCAGATGGTCGTTTATAAACAGAAACATTGGGGTTACACAGCCCACAACATGCAATCGACTCACCTGGACTTCAGGGACGGGCTCAACGGCAACGACGGCATTTTGCTTTGGCTGCTTGGTCTTTTCAGTTTTCTCTGTGACTTTTGTCTTCTTTACCACATCAGTCTTGATGTTCTGAAGAACAAATTAAAAGTTGGTCTACAGTAGATAAACAGACACCTCAAAAACTACGAAAGCTGTAGTACACAAAACTTTACTCCATTTAGTGCTCTCATTACGAGTCAGAACCAGCATATTCTTCATCGTAATATTTAGTGTTAAAAAAAAAAAAAAAAAAAGCACAAATCCAAATGTAAAATCTGGTTTACAGGCAAGAATAACTGACACTCACTAAAAATTAGATTTAGCATAGCAGGACAATTTATGAAGTACAAAGTGAAAAACTTCCATTTGTTTCATTCCTACGGACTTGTTCAGATTTAAAATGAGCAAAATAAATTCCATTCTGAAGCCAAAATTGTTTACGCTTAAAAAAAAAAAAAAAAAGAAAAAAGATTAGCATGTGGCTCCAATTTCACAAGCCCATCCCAGCCATTTTATGATAAGGTTGCGTGCCATAGCAGAGTCGACGACTCGCATAAGATTTATGTCCAAAAAAAACATTACAATGAGTTTGTGTTCAAAAGGAGGGTTATATGTGAACGACATGGGCCAAGTTGTTGCTTTTGACATTTTAGTACAACTTAATGCAACATATTTCCTGAATGGTTGATGAAAAACCATTCATAGTGCAATCAGATAAATAGCGCCCCCTTGCGGAATGCTAGCAAACACGCTGCACTGAAAATACAGAGTTCTAGTCATTTTAAAGCGTGTTATGACAACCATATATGATTGAAAATAAAAGGGATTTATAAGGAGTTTCACCTTTTTCGGGTTCTCTTTGTTAGCTGCGATGTTTCCGATCTCACCCAGCGCAGCCCGAGGCTTCAGCCCGGGCCCAGCCACCGCGCAGGCCTTCACCCCTCCGAGCTCGGTCCTGGAGGAAGCCAGGCGATTCTGCAGAAAAAGAGGAGAACATTACTATAAGAAATGCAAAAAGTCTCGTAATGTTGCTTTAAAGCACGATCAATAGCTTTAACATGGAATAATGATTGCTTAAAGCATGAAGAGAAACCCCGTGTAGCAATAAAATATATAAAATACCGCATTTCACATCTAAATATCATCCAGGAGTAACTAAATATGTTCCAAACTACTGTAAACAATAATAAAAGTACATAAATACTCACTCTGGTCACTCGCAGAGCCATTCTGAAATGTGCGTGGCTTCAGCAAACAAGTGAAGAGTCGTAATGAAAGGAAAATCTGGTTTGGTTACAGTCCTGTAGTGTTGGTTTAAATCCTCGCTCCCTGAAAGCTGATTGGCTGCGCGCTGGCTCTTCCGCGACTCTGGTTGGTCGAGCGCGGCTGCTTTAAATGCGTTCCCTGGACAACCGGTGGTGAGTGACAACAAGGCGTATTTCCTCTTCCTGTTACAGAGCGGCCAAAAATGGTAAATTACTATCATAATGTTTTACGAGAAGTCTTGTGTCCTTTTTTCTTTCTATTCTTTTTGTAAAACAAATGTTTATTTATTGTTTTAATTTATTGTTTTAATGTACTTTACTACGACGGATTGTCATATATATTATATCTATATATATATCTATATATCTATATCTATATATCTATATATATATATATATATATATATATATATATATATATATATATATATATATATATATATTGCTGTTATTACTTTCCAATTTTTTTTGGCTTTGCAACAATAGTAACTGGCAGCATATCCTTCACAACATGTTTTCCAGGATCAACAAACAACAACACTCTTTCAGCTGATGAACATTCCCTCCTTTACTACGTAGCAACATGAAACTGCAGCCCAGAAAAGCAGCTTTGCTGTTTCGCAAGGTGTTGAAATCTTTGGTGGCCGCCATCCAATCGCAGGATCACAATTTCCGTGACGTCTACTACCGGAAGTACAAAAGATGCACAGGCAGCGGTGATGTGTTGGTTGTGGACGATCCGGTTGGAAATGCTAATTAATTGATATGAACTATTTCTTCCACCAGAATGAAAATTAAAGCGGAATGAAAACTTAAAAATGACTAAACAATTGTGTACCCAACATAGTTTATGTATAGTTTAAGTCAAAGAGACCAAATGTGAGCCTAGGGCCCATTTTACGCATTCAAACAGTAAAAGAAAACGTTACAAAAAGAAAGAAAGAAAAAAAATGAAACACTGTTTTTGTATTAGACCCAAATTTTAAATTCAATTATTCTTATTTTCTTTCCCCTACATTTTATATGTATATATTCAGGGGGAAACTGACTCAGTGATAGAGTTGTTTCATTCTAGCTCAAAGCCAATGTCTCTGATTTTAAATACCGATTTAGTAATAAATCACTAAAATATATATAATTTATTGTAGTGAGGAGGCCTAAAAAAAGAGAGTCGTATCTTTAACATGATCTCAGCCAAATGACTCGGATACCGAAACAGATCCGTAATTCCCATCAGCAGAACGCCAACACGTAAAACAAAACAGATGCCAACACAGCGCTACAGACCGAGGGGCCGTCGATAACAAAATTAGCCACCATCCCCAAGGTGAGGAACGTCCGAAACGAAGGAAAGAAAGGAAAAAGACTCACCTAGACGGCCCTAGTTCGTTGGACAGCTAGTTAGCTTCAGGATAAGTCGGGTTTTTTGGTCGTGATCGCTAAACCGGCTACAAAAAGCAGCGTTCCTCGGTCACAAAGGGTAAGTTAAAACCGTCCTGTTATATATTTTCCTATTGCTTTAAACGTTAAACACACAAAGAATAGTTTTAGAAATACACTCAACTTGCGCGAAAATGCCCGAAAACACAGTTGAAGCTTATCTAGAAAGTTGTTAAAGTACAAATCAGATAGAGAACGGTTTGCTAGCACGTGTCGTCGGAAACTTTACCTGTCCTAATTATGAGTTTTTTCCTACGAATAATCCATATTTCGGTCAAATAACAACTTATTAGCAGCAATAACCTTTACTAGGTTTAATATAAAAGTGATTACTTTAATATTTTACATGTTTTAACTTGGCTAACGTTAATCTGCTAGCAGCAGAAAATGATCATTAGCTACCACTGTGGCTAACAAAGCTAGCACCGTTTATTTACTTGAATAAATTATATATGCAGGAGTATAATTTTAAGTTATTGCTTTTAATTCAACATACATGTTCCTTACGTAAACTTAGTATTAAAACAGTTGTCCTAATAAGTTTTATAAGGGGGGTTTCTTCAAAGCAAAGCTGTTAGCATTGGTCGTTAGCCTGCTAGCATGACTCAGTGGATTTGTAGATTTAAAACGGCTGTGGCCCAGAAACCGATCAGGAAACAAATGAAAACAACAGATTATGTTATTGATTTAATTCAATTTTACTCAAAATGTTTTGGGGTTGCGATTTTAATGTTTTCTTAGCGATATAATCAGGTATTCTCCACGCTAAAGCTAGAAAAGACTAGCCAGTCTGTCATGGAGTTCCTCATTAGAGGCTTTTGTCTCAGTGATCTCCAGGTGCATGGGTTAAATAATCAATATAATTCACCATTTTTATTTGATTTGAGCCGCTAGGAATTAGTTTGAGCTATTTTTGTATCAAAATCACAGATTGATCTGGTCCAACTAGAGACATTAGCTCAAAAAGAGACAACTTCATGTTGGTGATAGTATTATATTTTTCTTTCATTTCAAATTAAAAATGTCCTTTTTAATCCTAGATTGAAATTAAATGTTTTAATTTACACCATTTTACTTAAAGAATTGCTGTAGATACTGATTTCTGTTTTTAGGAAGTATATCCTGTTGCTGTCTGTGTTGCAGTGAATCTGAGGAAGCCTCTGACTGAAGCAGCACATTTTAAAGATTTTAATATGTTGGGGGGGAAAGTAACAACACAAATCTACAAACGATACCAGAATTATAGATTCAAAGTTAAAGTTAAGTTAGTGGGGTAAATTTAATTGAATTTAAAGGAATTTAATTTTCCTTTGGGATTATGAAAGTATTTTTAAATCTAAACATATAAGGCCCTTTAAAATTTGTTTTATTTCTAAATTGTCCTTTTTCACTCTTAACCATAAAAGTTATGGTTAAGAGGGAACTCCATATTTACACATAAAAAGTGTAAATATGGACTGAATGAGAATAATTTAGCAAAAGGGCTACATTTATCTAGCAAAGCATGAAAATGCATTTTTTAAATTGTAATAAACATAATAAATTATTGGACAATTTATATCATACAAATTAAATGTAGAAATATTTTTATTTACATATATCTTCACAGGGTTTTCCAGTTTAGTGATGATTTGGTTTTAAATGCATTTATTGTTTGTTCTGTACTGGATTTTCACATTATTATTATTATTTTCTTTCTTTAAACTATGACAAATTGTAAAACTATTAAACAGTCAGGGATGTCATTTATTCACTCTTTAAGTCACTTTCCAAATAATTTGTGAGTAAATAGTTATTCACAAATGATGAGATAAATAGATACATTTTTGTTTGTTGTAAGTAAGGGGAAAAGTTTTTCAACTTTTCTTAGCCAGCAACTCTAGCTTGAAAATAATAGACTGAATGAAAATGAGTAAAAAAATTCCCTGTCTTTTAAAACATTATTATATTTAGTGTTTCTGGAAGTTTGTGTCCCTGATGTCACACAGCACACAATGTACAGCCGGTTCAAATACTAGCAACCTAATTTTGGGTACAACCAAATATGACGGTGCGGCTACGCTAACATGTTACCGTTTATAGGACGAGCCATGATATTGTACCTCAGGACAGACTGCCTAAAAAAGAACAGAGAGCAGCAGGGAGGCTGGAAAAACATGATCAGTTTTTATTTATTTTCACTTTATTCTCACATAAATTCATTCTTGAAATTTTATGGCTTAATTCTCAAAATGTTATCACTTTATTATTGTATTATTTTCAAATTGTTCCCCTACGCTTTTATTCTCGGGCTATTATGATTTTAGTCTTGTATTATTTTGACTTTATTTGTGTAATTTAATGTATTTTTTTCTATCCAGGCCCTAATACTCCATCATAGTTATTTACATTTAAATCTGTATGTTTGTTTCTCGGCTGACCGTTCTGTAATTTCCCTGCGCGGTGACCCATCTGTCCTCATTATTTTCCCTATCTTTGACGTGAATCTGTTTGCGTCTCCAGGATCTGTCAGTCAGTGGCGGACATTTTGCCATGGCCCAGGAGACCAATCAGAGCCCGGTTCCCATGCTGTGCGCCACTGGCTGTGGTTTCTATGGCAACCCCAGGACCAACGGCATGTGCTCCGTTTGCCACAAGGAGCACCTGTCGAGACAGAACAACGGCGGCGTCAGCTCTCTGAGCCCGATCGGTGAGAACCTCAGCTTCTGTCTGCTCACTCTGACCTGCTTAGATTGTTCCTCCATCTTGATCCTCCATCTTGTTCCTCCATTTTCTTCCCCCATCAGGCAGCAGCTCCGCATCCGAGGAGTCCGCCATCCAGAGTTTAGAGGACACTCTGAACAACGCTGCAGCCGCCGCCGCTGCTGCCGCAGAGGAGGCGGCTGAGGCGGCGGCGGCTGCTGCCTCCGACACCACAGATCCTCTCAGGTGAGAACTTCCTGTTGAAGCTCTTTCACAATAAATTATATCCAAACATCTTGATTTTCAAACCCCCCTCAAAAAGATACTCAAGAAAGAAATATTTTATTCAGTATTTTGATTATGTAGTCTCAAGAACTTATTTGCTCTTTCAACCAGTTTTTCCTTCCACTCAATTTCCACATTAAATTATAGTATGTACTAGGTCCTGTTGAGTCTTATTTTTCAGATTAAATTTTGAAAATAACCTTTTAATCAGTTATAAAACATGTTTCATTAATCGCACATTAGTTTTTTTATAGGCATTATGTAATATTCTAATTTTAAAAGTTGTTTTATTAACTATGAGTGGAAAATAATAATTTAACAGAAATAAAGGCTTTCAAACATCTAGCCGTGTAAATGAGCTACATAATATATTTCACATTGTGGTAAGTTTAATAAAATAAATGGTCTTTTTAATAATAATCTCATGTATTGAGCAGGTCTGTATCAAAACGGAAAAGAAACACTTTAGAAATCTGTTTTCTTTTTTAAATAAAGTTTAAAATAAAACATTTAGGATATGAAATTTTGTTTGTTCCTGATCTGAACAAGTGAAGGAAAAATACATATTTTTTTAAATATAACGTTTAAATATTATAAATAAATAGATTTTTTTTACATTCTAGTTCATTTCCTGCTTCATTTTCTGAATTAAATGGAGGATTAAAATGAACAGAGAGACTCTGTTTCAGTCTGAGGAAAAATTGAGAATATATTTTCTAATTCATGATTTGTTGCTCTTCGTCCTCCTCCTCCTCCTCAGTGGGAGTTCAGCTGCTGCCTCGGTAACGCAGCAGATGACTGAAATGAGGCTCTCGTCTCAGGAGAAACTAGACGACACAGAAGCAGGTTGGTACCAGAAATGGACCAGCTGATTTTTAACGTACACGCTTTTTGGTTTTATTAAAATCAGAATCATAATTTATTTATTTTTTATGATACGGAGCACTTTGAATGTGCTGTAAAGATAAACTTGGTTTAAAACCCGTTTTTGTGTCTCCAGTTGTGAATCAGCCCCCCAGTTCAGTTCCTCAACCCTCCACTGCTGGCAGTGAAGAAGTCGGACCCTCCGAACCCACCAAGCCCAAAAAGAACCGTTGCTTTATGTGTCGCAAAAAAATCGGCCTCACTGGTAAGAAAACATGATTGTTTTGCTCCTAATATTCTGTCGTCTTTAACGTTTTCCAGTGATGCTGCTGAAAGTTAATGATTTCAGCAATTCATTAACTTTCAGTTCTTTCTGCAGATTTCAGCTTTATCTGTTTATTATTAAAAATTTTTATGTCTTTTAAGCAAGTTTCTTAAAATGACTCACTTTTTGATCTCTTGCGGTTTTTCTAAAATCATGTTTTGAGTTTTTACTCTTTTTCCCAATTTACTTATTTTTCCAAAAGCAAAAAAACAAATGATGCTGTTAGTGAAAATTTCACTCTGCAGAAATATTTTATGCATCAAAAAGTAGCAGTGGGAAGATTTAATGGGAATATAAAACACTGAGTGCCGGCAGGTCACCTTCCTCCATTGAGCTCCATGTGAAATATTTTCACCGTCTCTCTTTAGCTCCGTCTCTCCTGATTCGTTCATTCAGAATCTTTTTATTCTCACGGCTGTTTCACAAGGAACAGCCATTTTTCTAGTCGTAAATAACTCTAAATTTTTCCATCCTAATTTATTTTCGTTTTTCTTCCTGGTGTTTGTCTAAAATCCTGTTCCCGTCCTCATGTTGTGGTAATAAATCCTCTCCGTCTCTTCCAGGTTTCGGCTGCCGCTGTGGGAATCTGTTCTGCGGGATCCACCGCTACTCCGACAAACACGACTGTCCGTACGACTACAAAGCCGACGCCGCTGCCAAGATCCGTAAGGAGAACCCCATGGTGGTGGCCGAGAAGATCCAGAGAATATGAACACACGACTCTGTTGGACTTTTAACAGATTTCAGAACACGGACCTGAACTCAACTTCTCTTCCTTACTTCTCCCTCCGGTTCTGACCCGGTTCACATTTTCTGCTAACATGATTTTTCTTCTTCTTCTCGTGATTCTCTGCGGCGTTTGGAGCTTTCATGCTGGCTGAGGAGGCGGATTAAAGTGTGGCTTCCCTTTAAAAACATCCTGCTGATTGCTTCCCGCTCCGGTGTTTTTTTTTTTATGAAATCTGCCCGGTAACAGCGTTACCTCGGACTAACGGGCTGAAATCTGCCCGGTAACGACGCCAGCTCGGACTAACGGGCTGTCTACGCTTGCTCTCTGCTGGCTTGAGTAGCAAAAGAGATTCGTTCATCCCTCTGGATTTCTGCCAAGACACAAACCCACAACTTGGATTCCTTTTAGGAGACATTTTTGCCAACTTTGTGCTTCACTTCCGGTCGCATTGGGCTCTAATGGAGTCCCCAAACCGTCCAAGACTGATTGTTGCCGTTACCGTGGCTTTCCTGAACACTAGCGTGTGTGCAGTTTGTTCAACTCGTTTTGGAAGGGGTTCACCTTTCACCTGTTGTTTTGTTTCTTTAAGAAGTGACGTTGTTGGGAACTGATGATTTAACTGATTGGTGGTTGAAAGTTTTACGATTTCCATTAAATTTGTTTTGTCTTGTTTTGGGTCTTGCTGCTTTTTTTTTTAACCCCTCTTAGTTCTAAAAGTTTGTACATCGTATTTATATTCTGCTGTGTGTGTGTGTGTGTGTTTAATCTTCCATTATTGTATTATGTAAATAAATTATGTTCACAAATGCACAAAAACAAATGTTTGGTCATTTTTTAGTGTGATGTAGAATAACATCAGTGAATTTATTTCAAGCTGTTTTCACACTTTTAATTATCAGAACAGTTTTTCCTACCACTCAATTTTCCGCCATAGAAACAAATACAACAAATCTCCTTTCAGAAGCTATAATTTTTTTTTCTATTTATACCAGTATATGTCTTCCTTTTACAGTTAAGGGTCAACATTGATCCTGTAAATGTATTAATGACCAATTGTCTAAAGGCTGATTATCAGAAATGGGACTTTTACGCCACCTAGTGGCCAATCAAACCTTTTCTGAAGGTGAATTTCAGGAGAAAAAAAAACTACTTTTGCATTTCTTTCCTTTATAATCCCAGCTGAATATTTCTGCCCTCAGTTAAAACTAATATAACTTATTTAGAGGAAAATAAACAAAAAAAGGCTTATTTTAGGAAATATTTATTTCCTGACCTTTTTTTCTTCACCTGAGGTGTCAAAGGTCAGCTGGCTGTGAGACCAGTCATGGATAATGACTGTGTAATCGAGTCATTATCCCTGTGAAACATGAACTCTGCTCGGTTTTTAACGAGCCGTTCTGCAGCTCAGCTCTCACCTTCCTCTTCAGGATCGGCTGATTCCTCATCCAAACTGCACCAAGAGAAGAAGAAGCTACGGGAAGCCATGTGTGCCACAAATCAACACTTTTACCTTTTATCTGTGACTTTTACCATGAAAGTCACAAAACACCTGGCGGCTTTTAGGAGTTTATGACTTAAAATCCTATAAAGTGCAAAAATCCTGTCAAAACATTGCACAATCAGTATAAATTGTTTAATTTTTAGAACATAGTATTGCATAGGCTTTTGCCATATTTTACAGCTTTCTGAGCCATAAGCTGGCTTTTTTTAGAACTTTTTAGCCAGACCTTTAACTGGTGCAACTTGTGGCACTTTTGACCTTCCATAATAAATTCTCAGATGCATGATCAGTATAAACGGTGTAATTTTTAGAACGTAGTCCTTACAACAGTGTAAAAAGCGTCGTTTTAAAAGGATTTTCACCATATTTTACTGCTTTCTGAGCCATAAATCGACATTTTTTGCGTGACTTTTTGTGTTATAAAAGAAATTGTGATTTGTGGCTCTTTTGGCTTTCCGTAGAAGCCTCTCAGATGCAGAGCCACGTGTTCGTATTTACATGTCGCTAAACGAGCCTCTCACAGGGAAACCTAAACCTTCATTAAATCTTTAAGATGGCTGCCGTTGTCTTCTCGGGTGACAGACCGAGTGAGAGTGTTTCAGCGACTC
This sequence comes from Xiphophorus couchianus, assembly GCF_001444195.1. Taxonomy (NCBI): domain Eukaryota; kingdom Metazoa; phylum Chordata; class Actinopteri; order Cyprinodontiformes; family Poeciliidae; genus Xiphophorus; species Xiphophorus couchianus. Next base: position 6,518,880 of record NC_040235.1, on the reverse strand, counting down.
TATGCCAACTTTTTGTTCCCAGGAAAGGAAACCTGCGCCATTACACCTGGACAGGTACGACACTGCCTCCTTTTCAGGACCCACTCTGGGTAATAAAGCAGAGGTTTTACTTCATCACCTATTTATTTATTTTTTTTACTAATTTTTTTTTTTTGCAGATCTGCACCTCACAACAAAACACCCTTTGTTACCTGCGTGTGGCCGTCGCCATGGCAACAGAGCTGTTAGACACCTGAGTTGGGCTCTGGCGGGAAGCCGAGGCAGAGCAGACGGAGGGCGACGGAAAGAGAGAAGATCATGCCGAGAAGAAGCGCGGCGGTGGAGGACGGTGAGGCGATAATCCAGAAATCTGCCTTTAATTTAATCACGTTTCATTTTAAATATGCTGCTTTTTGTTTCGGGAATATTTCTAAATTATGAGTTTGGTTTGCAGCAGATTATTCTGATGGATTTCTTATTTCTTCAGTCTAAATTATTTGTTATCTAAGACAGGGTGGCAGGGCCACAGTAGGTAAAAAAAAAACTCAGAAAATTTGAGATTAATCGTTGATTTTTTAGAAAAAAACTGAAAATTTCTGAGTTTGAAAAGTTGAAAAAATTTTATGAAAAAAACCAAAAGTTTTTATTCTCAGAAATTTTCTCGAAAAAAAAAAAACTGGAGTTTTTCCTAACTGGAGTTAGTTCCACTTTCAGATTATTTCACTTAAAACAAGAGAAAATGTCTTTTTACATTAATGAACTGGAACTTTTTCATCAATATTAAATTATTTATGTAAAACAAGAAGCTCTAAGTCTTGCTGAAATGTTAACCTATAAGTAAGTTTTTTCTTATTTCATGTGTGAGAAGATATTTGCACCAGAAACTAAACAAAAATATAATTTTGTGTTTTTGCAGTTTATATTTTTAAACCAGTTCTGCTTACAAGCTTGTCAAAATTAATCCTTTAATAAATAAAACTTTTCTTTCATCCACGGTTTTCCTCAGTCGGAATCGAGATTGATGAAGATGAGACCGACAGCGATGGTGAGTAAAAAAACTTTTATGTTGAACGACGGCGTATTAAGGGCCGTTGTAGATTTTTTGAAATAGAGCAAATTTTTGCCAAAAATAATCAGAAACTTTGAGATTAATCTAAAAATTTCTGAAGTTTGAAAAGTCAAAATTTTGATGGAAAAAAATTAGAAATTTTTAAATTCATCTCAGTTTTCTTTATTTTAGAAAAAACAAAGAAATTTCTGAGTTCAAAAAGTCCAAAATTTTCTACAAAAACTCAGAATTTAGAGATTTTTTGTATACAATTTCTAGAAAACAACTTGGAAGCTTCTGAGTTTGATTTTTTTTAAATTTAGTTTTTTTATTTCTGACTCAAAAAATGTACAAGTTTTTGTAGAAAATTCCTGAAATTAACTTCAAGTTTTCTGCAATTCTCTCTAGCAAATATTCAACTCTGAAATTTCTAGAAAATGCTTGAAAATTTCTGAGATTTATTTCAGTTTTTTTTTCATTCTGAAATTTGTCTCAAAATTTCTGAGATTCTTCTTACAAATATTCAAACTCAGATTTTTTCTCTAGAAAATTCCTGATTAATCTAAAAAAAAAGTTTTTTGGCAGAAGTTTGCTGTTTTTTTTCTGTCTATATTGGCTCTAATTTGCCTCCGTAGATCAGGATTTCATGTTGTGTTCGATGTGATTTAACTTTTAGACGGCGGCAACCGGAGGAAAGCCAACAGGAGGCCGGCAGGTGGGCGAGGAGGAGGAGGAAGAGGAAGAGGAAGAGGTAAGAAGGCCGGCAGCGACGAAGAGGAAGACGATGAAGATGAGGCTCCAAAGGGACGAGGAAGAGGAGGAAACAGGAGGAAGCCCGGCAATAAACGAGGCGGCGGTAAGAACAACGGCGATGATGATGACAGCGAAGATGAGTCTCCCAAGAAGAAGAGAGGAGGAGCAGCAAACCGGAAGAAAGGCGGCAAAGCCCAAGACAGTGATGAAGACGACAGCGACGACGGGAAAGGAAAGAGAGGAAAGAAAGGAGGGAAGAAAGGAGGGAAGGAGGAGGAGAGCGGGAAGGGAAAGAAAGGCGACGCCAAAGGAAAAGACAAAGGGAAAGACAAAGATGACGACAAGAAGAAGAAGAAGAAGGGTGACAGGTAGGAGAATGTATTATAATTCTACTCCCTTCACCTCCCCTTTAATCAAACATGCTGCCCTCTGGTGGACGATCCGAGTATTACAGGTGGTCATTTAAAGGTGACCCATTATTTCTCTCTGAACAGTTTAGGAAATCAAATTGTTTTGCACAACATCATTCTTAAATAATGAGATCTTAGCTATATAACTGTACATCTTTGAGGAGCAAAAGTGGAGCCTCCTGCACAACCAACAAAATGCATCAAGTGGTTTCTGGATGGCAAGTCAACAACAAAAGACTTTGTCTTTTCCAGCAGCCATTGTGCAGCAGTAAAACCAGCTCCAGACGAAACATGCTGGAGCCATGCTTTGCTTGCTAGGTAACGGGTGGAACTCTGCTGTGGTTGCTAGGTAACGACGCCTTCTGATTTGTGACGTTACATTCTGGAGGTTTTTGAAACTTCTCATTTTCCAGACACCAAAAAGCATCAACTTATTACCGAAAACCAGCGGAGTGATTTTCTTTTAAGTGCTTCGAGTTTTGTTTTTTTTAAGCAATGGAAACCGAGATTTTTGCATAAAGTGTCTGCTTTAAGTCAAACTAAAACATTCAAAAATGTGATTTATTATTATTTTAATCAAAAATCACATATAAAACATTGGATATCACCACTGACATGTTACTATTTTTACTATTACTAATAGATGTAGTAACAAAAATAGTGCAAGTTAAATAAATGTTTAAAATCTGTATGAACATGAATGTATCAATATGACTGTAATGTAGCTCCATACAAGAGTGATTTCCTACTAAAATGTATGTTCTGATCACTTTTATCAGACTTTGCTTTAAACTGGAAAGCGAATGTTGGACCTTTTTATGTTTAAAAACTAATTTGGCTCCGTTTCTCCTGCAGTTCGTCGGACTCCAACTCGAACTCAGACGAGGAGGAGGAGTCCATGTCGGAGGGGGAGATGGCACGGCTAATGGAGGAGGTGGAGGAGAAGAAGAAACTGATCGCCACCATCAGGAACAAGCCTTGGCGGATGAAGCGGAGGCTCGTTCTCTTAAAGTAACGTCATAAAAACTCAGATTCCTCAATGTCTGTGTCTAGAGAACAAAGGTGGAAAATTTAAACAGAGCCGGCCCAATTCATATGCAACATAAGCAGCTGCTTAGGATCTATTCAGTGTGTAAGTATAATTAAAATACTTACACACTGAAATCCCATTCTGCATCTCAAAATCCAAATAGTACTATCTTTTGTTTGTTACTCCTGTAAGGTTAAAATCAACAGCCATAATAACACTGGCATGATGTAGGCTAATTGCTAATAATGCTAATGCTACACACATAGATTAGCTTAGGAATGATGAAGGATCTGGTGTTCACATGCTGGTATCGGGGGCCCAAATAAAAATCTGCTTCGGGACCCAAAAATTCTTTGGCCGGCCCTGTTTAGACAAATATAAACCAACCACTGCATCATCTGCATATTGTTGGAGTTTTTTGAGTGTTTTTATGCTGCTCTGCAGGGAAGCTCAACAATTTGTGGATAAGTTTGAAGGTGCTCTGGGAAAAGGAAAAGGCAGGAAGTGGTATGCCTACAAAGTGATGATGACGAAGGTTTGGACAAAAAAACAACAAATTTTTGTCTTATTCTCTTTGATTTAGTTTTTGTTTTCAGACTATGTACTTTGTCATGTTTTGTTTTAGAAATGGATTAAGTTTCAGAGAGATTTTGAAAATTTCAGAACAGCCTGCATCCCCTGGGAGAGGAAGATTAAAGAGGTGGAAAGTAAGTTTGGTTTAACAGAAAACCAATTGGATTTGGTAGACACCATATTTACAAATGTGTTTCTGAATCTCTAGGTCACTTCGGATCATCAGTCGCTTCTTACTTCATCTTCCTGCGATGGATGTACGGCATGAATCTCGTCCTATTTGGTCTCACCTTTGGACTCGTCGTCATTCCTGAGGTGAATTTCTGCAGTTCAGCTTATTATTGTAAACAGACAAAAATGAGTCAATTTCTGCCAAAATTGTTTGATGAATCTCAGAAATTGTCTAGAAAATAAGTTGAAAATCAAATGAAAATCAAATTTTCAACTTTAGAAAAAATATCTAATTTCAATCATTTTGACTTATTTGACTTGAACATTTCCAAGTTTTTTTTCTTGAAATTTTTTTGAGATTTTTCTAGCAAATCTGTGGCTTTTCAAACTCAGAAATTGTAAATGTTATTTTGAATTTTTTTAGATTAATCTCAAAATTTCCGATTTTTTGCAGCAAATTTCTGACTTTTCTGACTTTGTTCTTTCAAGAATATTTATGAGATTAATTTAAAAAATTCAGAGTTTTTTAAATGAACTCTTTACGTTAAACTGTCCAGGTCCTCATGGGTCTTCCTTACGGGTCCATTCCCAGAAAGACGGTACCGAGAGCAGAGCAGGACACTGCTCAGGATTATTCAGTTCTCATGGACTTCAACGTGAGTCTCAGAAAAGACGGCATTTATTTCCTCCTTTTTTTATATTTTCCTTCCAAGCAGAAGGACTGCCTTTATCAACGGGTCGTTAAGGTTGCAAAAGGTTTTAGTTTTTGCTGTTATAAATGTCCAACATTGTCCCACGTTGACGCAAGATTATTTCTTGCTCTATCAGTTGAAATTTCACATCAGCATTCTTACTTGCGGTGGGTAGTGCGCAACCAAAAAGGTTAGCGCTGCTAACACTAAAGCAGTAATCAGAAGCTAACTCTAAAGCGCTACATCAACATGGTATTTAGAGGAAGCTAAAGCTAAAGCTCTGTATTCAATGATGTGACCAGCCCAATTGGACGGAAATCCGCTCAATCTGGCAACATTGCCCAAATCCTGTACTCAGAAAATGAGAAGATTTTGACGCTCCGTTAGAGAAAGCTTCTATACGCACTTGGCCAACTCCCTGCCTTTCTGAAAACCCTTTTCTACCTTTTAGGGATACTGTAAATACTCAGTCCTGTTCTATGGATATTACGATGACAAGAGAACCATTGGTCCGCTAAAGTTTAGGTTGCCTCTGTCCTACCTCTTGGTGGGAATCGGGAGCTTCGGATACAGCCTGATGCTGGTGATCCGGACGTGAGTCTCCAAAGCATCGTCTCACATTCAATGGCCAATGCCAATTAGTGGCAGTCTGTTTCTGGTTGGTTGTTTAGAATGGCTAAAAATGCTGACGTCGGCGGAGGAGATGGAGAAGAAGGCGAGTTCACCTTCGCCTGGAAGATGTTCACCAGTTGGGACTACCTCATCGGCAATGCCGAAACCGCTGACAACAAGTACGCCTCCATCACCACCAGCTTCAAGGTACCTCACAGCCTCTGAGATGGAATTTGCGACTTTAACCACCCGCCAACCGTCAACGTTGTTTCTTGGTAAGAACAGGAATCCATCGTGGACGAGCAAGAAAACCAGAAGGACGAGAACATCCACCTGCGGCGGTTTCTCCGGGTTCTGGCCAACTTCCTGATCACCTGCAGTCTTGGCGGCAGTGGGTACCTCATCTACTTTGTGGTGAAGAGATCGCAGGAATTTGCCAACAGGAATGACCTCAGTTGGTATGAGAAGAATGAGGTAAAGAAGTTAGATATACACACCAGGAGAAAACAAAGACTACTGGTTTCTGTTGATGGCTACGGCGTGTCTCACCAGTTGGAGATCATCATGTCCCTGCTGGGTTTGGTGTGTCCGCCTCTGTTTGAGACCATTGCCGAACTGGAGGACTACCATCCTCGAATCGCCCTGAAGTGGCAGCTGGGACGCATCTTCGCCCTCTTCCTTGGAAACCTCTACACCTTCCTGTTCGCCCTGTTTGATGAGGTCAACAGTAAGGTATGTTAGCGCTAACGCTAGCTGCGCTTCTGTCATTTTGCTGTTTTTTCCAAATAATGCACAGATAATCGAATGTCTCAGTAAAATCTTTCACATGTGGATGCAACAAGGCACAGATGTTCCCAAATGAACGTTAGCCACTGAAAAATTCAAGATGGCTGCCACGGTCAACAAGGAAATTTTATTTTTGCGTTAGATTTGAAAAATATTTGTCACAGATGAACAAAAGTTGAAAACTTGCTAGAAAAATCTCTGAAATTTTGAGATTAATCTCAGAAATTTTCTAGAAAAAACGTAGAAATTTCTGAGTTTCAAAAGTTTCGGACTGTTTATCACAAACACTCAAATCAGTGAGTATTTGTGTAAATGACTGGATCATACTGGTATCCAGTTAGTTTAGAGTTTATATCTGTATCACTGGGAGTTAACTGGACATGTTTGTCTTTATAACGGAGTAAAAACGTTCCACACAGAACATCAAATCAAAGTTTTTTGGTGCATTTCAAACCTTTTTTCAGGTTTTTATTAGAAACCTGACTGGGTTGTTTTTCCCTTCCAGCTGGACGAGGAACAGTCCATCAAGAACGCCTCCATCTGGGCCATGAAGGAGTACTACGCCAACTACTCGCGTTTGCTCAACGATTCGGACGCCACTCCGCCTCCGATGAGCCCGGCAGACGTCATCAGAGGCCCCTGCTGGGAGACGGCAGTCGGCATAGTAACAAAAATCACGTTTATCTCTCATAACATCCATTATTTTACCCTGAAAGTTTGTTTTAGTCAGAAATTTTACTCAATTAAGAGTAAAAAAAGTATTTAGTGAAAAGTCTACTGAATACTGAATGATTGATCAAATTATCAATCATTTAATATTTAAAAATTACATCATCAGATGGATCAAAATATGAAGTTAAGTGGAAATTTTGGTATTTTAAGGACAAAAATGATAATAATTCATATAAATAACAAAATCAGATAAAATAAATGTTTTCAAATCATTTTATTTCAATAAAAATCTTCTGAAACTTTGACACAAACTGCAGGTTTGTGTCATTGTCTGGTGAGCTTTTGGTTAAAACATGTTTGTTTTCAACTCTGGTTGCCTGAATTATTGTCATTTTGTTCCTTAAAATAAAAATTTCCACTTTATATTTTGGTCCGTCTGATGTAATTTTAAAATATTAACTTCATCAGTTACTCAGTACTTGAGTAACTTTTTAAAAATTTTACTTTTACTTGAGTAAATTTTTGGGATTTTCTACCCACTGAATGAAAAACTAGTAAGTTATGAAAGTTTAAGTTTTATATTGAAAGAAACAGATTTGTAAAAAAAATTGTCTTTTGCGTGATTTCATTATTTGTAACAAGTAAGAGTAGAAATACCTGATAAGTAAAAGTAAAAATACTCCCAAAAGTAATTTTTTTTCCAAAAAGTTACTCAAGTAAATGTAACTAATTACTACATAACTCTGGTTTTTACACTTTTACGATGAAGAATCTCAGTTTTATATGAAAATAAAACGTAATTTTCCTGGAAATTCTCGCTGTGCTGCAGGAGTTTGTGAAACTGACCGTCTCAGACATCCAGGTGACCTACCTGACCATCCTGATCGGCGACTTCGCCCGCGCCGTCATCGTTCGTTTCCTCAACTACTGCTGGTGCTGGGACCTGGAAGCTGGTTTTGTAAGTCACTGGAAACGCTGGTTTGTAAGAGAAACGCATAAAATATGCACAGAGTTTTTCTGCATTCAAAACTTTGACTGAAATTTGCATCAGATGGAGACAAAAAACTGGACAATGAAGGTTTCATGCAAAAGTTGATCAACCTCAAGTTGCTAGAAGATTTTTGCTCTGAGTAAAAACTGATAATCAATAGCACAGGTAGGACGATAAATTGTCCGAGAAGTTATCGCGATAAACGATAATATTGTTGTTTTGAGACCATTTTCAAGACTAGAAAAAACATGGAAATTTCTAGCTTTGCAAAGTCAAACATTTTCTAGAAAAAAAAGAAATATTTAGCTTAATTGCAGAAAATGTTCAGAATTTCTTTTGAAATTTCTGAGTTTTAAAAATTTGCTATAAAAAATGACATTTTGAGATTAACCTGGTCTAAAATTTTAGACTTTTGGAAATTTTCTGAGTTTGAAAAGTTTAAAATTTTTGATTTTGAAATTTCAGGTATTTGTTCACATAAATCTTTAACTTTTGAAAGTCATGGAAGTTTTTCTCTCTAAAAAGTATAAGATTAATCTCAAAATAGTTTCTTCTAGGAAATCTTTTAAACTCCAAACTCAGAAATTGTTGTTCCTTGAGATTTTTTGGGTGGAAACTTATCCCTTTGTTGTTTTCTTTTTTTATTTACAATGGCCCTAATACGCTGTCGTACTTAAACACCAGATTGTATGAGAAACATATTTTATTGTCTCACTTTAATTTCAGGTCTAAATAATTCTCTAAATATGATTCAAGGCACCTGGAAATATCTTAGGTTGGACCCATTTCTCTGTCTTGGTGGTAATTGTTGTCTGGTCACTTTCAGCCATCTTACGGAGAGTTTGACATCAGTGGAAATGTTCTCGGACTGGTCTTCAACCAGGGGATGATCTGGTAAAAACTAAAGACGTCGTCAGTGTTTTAACTCCTCTCCATGTTTCTGTTTCTTGGTTTTGCTTCATTATGGTAAAATGGAGTCATTAAAGGGCCAGTATCATGGAAATAAACTTATTTTAGCTTTACATCATGTCCGGATGTTATTCCCTCATCAAAACAAACCTGGAGTGCTGCTCTGATTCTTTCATGTTTGAGAAATCCTTTAATCTCCATGACAACCATTCAGCTGGGCAAAATGCCAGGATGGGCCCAGCCCCGCCTTCCAGGCAAAGCTCCTCCCCCACTCAGCTCCTTCAGACTAGCCAGCAGCAATTAGCAAACACCTGCTGAGCTCTTTATAGGAGCTGCTTCTCTGGGGAAAAAACGCCGTTAAAGGGTTAAAAGAGGAGCCATGTTGGGATGACTTCCTAAAGGCGGAGCTTCAAAAAGAGACAGAGATCCAATTTCAAGGCGTTAAATTAGAAATTAAGTTTCTTTTAGGTCAAATTTGGCATATATAGCATTTTAACAACAACTGAAGGTAACATAGTTACTTGATTTTGCTATAAAATTATACTATTTGGTTGGAAAACACTTTAAAAACAATCGCAGACCACAAGTTGCTGAAAGAAGTCTTAAAAAAAACCCTAAAATATCTACAACCGTTAATCCTGAGAATTAAGAGTCAGAATTCTGACTTTAATCTTGAGTTTAAAGTCACAACTGCGTTTTTCTCCAACAGGATGGGAGCGTTTTACGCCCCTGGGCTGGTGGGTATCAACGTGCTCCGCCTCCTCAGCTCCATGTACTACCAGTGCTGGGCCGTCATGGCCACCAACGTCCCCCATGAGAGAGTCTTCAAGGCCTCCAAGTCCAACAACTTCTACATGGGGCTCCTGCTCCTCATCCTCTTCCTGAGCCTCCTGCCCGTCGTTTACACCATCATGACGCTCCCGCCGTCGTTTGACTGCGGCCCCTTCAGGTACCAAACTAAACCAGCCCAGACTTTATGTGTGCAGATGAGGGCAGAGAACCCAAAAATAATAATAATAATAATTTAAAAAATAGAAAATTATAAAACAATAACAAAAAAGGAGTAAAAGTAACCTTGAAATTTCTGAGTTTGAAAAGTCAAAAATCTGCTAAAAAAATAAACAGAAATTTTGAGATTAATCTCAGAAAATTTTCAGTAAAAGTTTTGGGAAATTTCTGAGTTTGAAAAGTAAAAAATCTGAAAAACCTGAAAAAAAAAGTAAATTCTGAGATTAATCTGGTCTAAAATTTTCGACTTTTGGAAATTTTCTGAATTTGAACAGTAGAAAATTTTTGCATTTTGAAACTCAAAATTATGGTATTTTATGGACAAAAATGACAATAATACGTATAACCAGAGTTCTGTAGTAACTAGTTACATTTACTTGAGTGACTTTTTTGAAAAATTTACTTTTAGGAGTATTTTTACTACTTTTACTTGACAAATTGTATTATGAAGTATTTCTTCTCTTACTTTAGTAAATTTCTGGATTTTCTAACCACTGAGTGAAAAACAAACATGTTTTAACTAAAAATTCACTGAACACAGACACACACCTGCAGGTTTTGTTAAAGTTTCACAAGTTTTTTATTAAAAGAAACTCATTTGGGAAATTTTTTTTTCCCTGATTTTGCTATTTTTTGTTACTTATATTGTCATTTTTGTTCTTAAAATACCAAAATTTCCACTAAACTTTATATTTTGACAAAAGAAAATTTTTCCTGGTGGATTTTTGGTTAAAACTTGTTTGTTTTTCATTCAGTGGGTAGAAAATCAAGACGTTTTACTCAAGTAAGAGGAGAAATACTTCATAATAAAATAACTCAAAGTACAGCGTAGTTAAAGTGTAGTTATTTAAAGAAGTTACTCAAGTAAATGTAATTGAGTAAATGTAACTAGTAACTACCCGACTCTTGCTTGAGTAACTTCTTGTGTGGATATTTTTTACTTTTTCTTGAGAAAAATATACCGAAGTCGTCTTTCTGTTACTGTCAGTACAATTATTGGGTAGTACAATGTAGTAAAACTAGTTCTAAAAGTACTTTTTTCCCCAAAAGCTTACTTGTGTAAATGTAATAGAGTAAATGTAACTAGTTACTATTGTCTGTGTGACTCTGCAGCGGGCGGGCGAAGATGTTCGATGTGATCATGGAGACGATCACGCTGGATCTGCCGGCCTTCATGGGGACCCTGTTCAGCTACGCAGCGAACCCCGGACTCATCATCCCGGCCGTGCTGCTCATGGTGTAAGTCAGGGTGTCAAACTGGAGGCGCAGGGGCCACATCCGGCCGGCCAAACCCTTTTATATGGCCCTCTACACTCATTAGTCAAATCAAAGCCAAAGAAACAGTTCTTTAATTCAGTTTATCTGTTACAGGCTGGCCATCTATTATCTGAACTCAGTCTCCGAAGCTTACCAAAACTCAAACATGGAGCTGAAGAAGAAGATGCAGATGGTGAGTAGATGATTATTAATGGTGATGATTTATTTTTATCCCAACAGGAATCACTTAATGGCTGTCCAGTTGTTAAGGAAACGTTGTTACCTCCTAGCTTGCCTTTCCATTATTGGCTAAGCGTTTAATTTTTCATATTTCCCTCCATCTCTTTGTGTCCAGGCCCGTGATGAAGAGAAGAACCGGAGAAATAACAAAGACAGCACCAACCAGGTCATGAAAGACCTGGAGGACCTGCTGCCCAACCGATCCCTCAGTCCGCCGCCGGAGCCTGGTCAGTCACACCAGAACCACCGTCACGGCTAACAGAAGGGAATGTTAGCAGCTAAACATCAGCTAACCATGAACACCTGATTTAATCATAAATAATTATCTCTATTGAATTATTAGATAATTTAAAAAGATAATATCTAAATAACATCAAAACCTGTTAGAAATAAGTAGAGAAAAGTGTCACAAAACATAAAATGAATGTTAGCTAATGGCTAATTGTTTAATACGGGTTTTCCTTGCTCATTTCAAACTAGCAGATCTAAATTTAATACCTAATAAACAAGTTATTATTAAGAGTTCATGATTACATAATCGTCAACAAGCAATTACTTGTCATTGTTAGCTATTTACCAAAATCATTGCTAGCTAATAATTCTTTAGCAAATACCATATTTACCCTGACTCTTCATAAAATGTTATCATACTATGAGATAATGAAAAATGGAATTAAGTTAAGATGAAATGATTATTAATTAGTCATTATGCAGCTACCTAAGGAAATGTTTTCATAAGTTCTTCATAAGCTAACTGCTCATTAGCAAGTATCACACTATCTTCTTACAATCTTACTGATTATTAAATTGTGATGAGAAATATTAGCTTTCTGTCCTTAATTTGTCTTGTTTATGTTTACTGATGTCAAATTATTAGCTAGTACTGAGCTAGTTTTAAAACATATCAAAAGGAAGCTGTAATTAGTAAGATGGCTACTATTTAGCCACTTATACCTAACTGCTATAACTGCTAGCTGTCCTGATTTGTTCCTCTTTTTTTATTGATTATAACCTAATTTAACAAATTGAAATATGAGATTATCAAAGGACTAAGGCAATCTGATGTATATTTAATCCATATTTAGCTAACTAAGTAGCTACATGAGGATAAGCTAAAGATAACTCATAAGACAATGATTCATTAGCAAATAGTCCTTGATTTGTTTGTCATTTTTCTTAAAATATTATCTTATTATGAGTTAGTCAACATAACTGTAACAGTTAAGTAATCACAATACAGCAACGGCTGTAAAATATTTTCAGATTTCTTCTGTTTTTGGTAGCTTGTTGCAGTGTAGCTACTTGGCTAATGGTTCATAAGCAGGTTGCATTTAATTTTTACTGACTTGGTAAAAATAATGCCCTTATCTTATACTAATGTAACAATTTGAATAGAACTCCTTCAAAATGTTACCCGATTATTATGCAATCATAATTAAGCTAGTTACCAAAATATAAGCTATTGCTAATAATTCAGTAGCTAATTTCTTAGCCCTGATTCTAAAGTGTTACCTTTCCCCTAATTTTCATCTTATTGGTATTGTCTGGTAAACCATTACGGTCGTAAAGCCAAGTTTTAACTGAAGCCTTCCTTTGCAGAAAAACCACCAGAACCAGAAGCGAAACCCACCAAAACAAAACCTGGTTCTGCTGGAAAAGGAGTAAACTTACAGAAGGATGTGGCTCTGGCTTCTTCCAACCCAAACGTTCGAGGACCGGTCGACCGGCCACCAGGACCGAGAGGACCCGGGCCGGGTCCGGGTGCTGGACGGGGCCGAGGCCGTGGGAGAGGAGCCCCTCCCAGTTAATATTATGAGAAAACCACCAAAAGAGAACAAAATAGACAAAGTACATACACTCAAACCAATTTATTGTTCAAATTTGAGTGTAAATATGCAACATTCACTACTGCAATGAATATAAAGAAAGGTCACGCAAAAAATATTGTACTTTATTTCAAACAAACATTAATTTGTCCTTAAATTATGTTGATCAGTAGTGACACCCTGCAAGATGATTGACATACAAAGTAAATTGTCTTGTGCCTTTTCTAATTTGTGATGTTTATGCATTTAATGTCTGAAAATTTAAACTACAGTGGAGAAAATAGGTTAATTTAACATGTTTGTTTATTTTTTACAAATATGTTTCTGATTGGCCCATTGACATGAAACACAACAGACATGAACTTCAACCCAAGTAACCAACACATTCATGGTTGATATTGATTTGATTTAAATAAATAGTAATATATATACAGTATATACAGTATATATATATATATACATATATATATATATATAGCAAGTGCTAAATCTGCTAATTTCTTTTTGCAGTGTTTTCAATATTTCCTAAATTATTCAGTTAACTGCACATACCTTTTAATTTATAAGTACATTTATAGATTAGGTTAGATAAGTAGATTAGATTTATTTATTATGTAGGCTGGATTTATTTGTGTGAGTGGATTATTTGTTTTGTTACCAACATCTGGTGGGAATTTCCTGTCAACATCCCCTTTTTGATTATGTTTACTGGAAACAAAATTGACATGATTAATACTTTTTTCACTGTGCATTTTGCGTTTTTCGATTGTTTAAGCTTTCAAACCGTACAGCAACACGCTCACAAATAAAGACTGCAATGTATTAAGTGTGGAGTTGATTTAATGGACTTTGTATTCAAAAAACTGTTTAATTAATTCTTGGTCTACATGTCCTATTTTCTAAGTTAGCTAGGAATAAATCTGCCACCTCCAGCTATTCATGATTTAACTCCAATCAAAATTTTGATCACAAAATCCATTTACGTCCTGGCATTCCTTAACTTTTCTATCCTACAAAACAGTTTTTATTTTATTTATCAGCAAAGCCTCCTGTCTGCAAACTCCATGTTCTGAAGTAACATGATTTCCAGTTCATAGCTTTAGTCCAGCTCTCCTTTAACACCAAACCTCTGAACGGAAGAATGTGGACCGTCTGGTTCAGCCGTCGTTCAACAGAACCACGCTGGGTGTGTTCGTGGATTCCAGTCTCTTTTGTCAGCTTGTTGTCGGCTTTTATCTGATTCCTGAATCGTTTCCATGAGTCACAATCTGATTGAGTTAAAGGTGTAAAAAGGTGAAAACTGAACAGGAGCCGCTACACCTGTCAGAGACCTTATGGGAAAGCTGACAGGTGATTGGCTGATGCCGTTCAGGTAAAACTACGTAGAAAAGGGTGGAGAGGGGCGTGATCTGAATTCACTGCAACGTTTGTCTGGACAAGCTTTGTGACTCCGGTAAGATCCTAAATGTTTAAATCTGTCAGTTTTCTAAATTATTGTTTTGTGTTTTTTGCACTTTGTTAGCTTCCTGTCTTTGTTTCTCACCTGGGTCCAGGTGATCCAATCACGCACCAACCCATCTTTGTTTCTTCTGTTTTTCCTTGTTTGACAGCTGAGGTTCTTCTCTCCATTTCTCTTGTGACAACTAAATTACTTACAAATCTCCTATTTTTTGTCCCCTGCAGGTTTGTCCATTGAAAGTGGTTTTAAAACTCGAGTTAAAATGTCTCTTTTCAAGAAGTTCTTCAAAGGTATCATCCACAACAGAGACCCAAAGGAAGAAACCGTCAATGTGAGTATACAGGTGGAGGCTAATACATTTAGAATATCAATTTCAATAATTCAGTTCAAAAAGTGAAACATTTACATTCAGTACCCAAAATTTATTAATTTTGATAATCAGGTTATGAAAACCACAAATTGGTTCTCATAAAATTAAAATATTACACAAGATCTGTCCAAATGTCAACTATGTTAAATATTTTTAAACCATAAAATGTATTTTCCTAAAAATAAAAAAAGAAGCAGGTAGCTTAGTGTGTTTTATGCAAGTATGGAAAGCTTAGTGGAAGAAAAAACTGAAGTGTAAGTTATATTCATCACAGTTAACACAAAAAACAGCTGAAAACAGAATAATTTCATATGCAATTCACTTTTTGAATTGAATTATTGTAATAAATCAGTGATAATCTATGTTGAGATTCGTCTTTGGACTTATTTCTGCAAATCAAACACGTCCATTATCATTTCCTTGAGCCGTATTATGTTTTCCGCAGTATTTATTGTTTTGGTAATAATCTAATCTTGGTTGTTTATGAAGGTGAAGGAGAAACCCAAACCAAAGTACTACGGGACGGTCACTCCATATCCAAACTTCAATGCTAGCAGTGACGCGTCGATCCTTCAGAGCGCCATTGAAAGTAAAAGTGAGTGATCAGAAATGTTCTTGTTTCTAAGTTTTAGATACAAAGGCTGTGAAATGTGTTTTATTTTTGATAAATTACTGAAAAACTTTACCATTTCAGGTCATTTGAGGTTTTTATTGAGGTTTTAGCTTTGTAAAAGTGACTATTTAGCAATGGTTGTATTTTTCTCTTTCTAGAAGTGGATGAGGATGTGATCGGTGCCATTCTGGCGAAGAGAAACAACGAGCAGAGGCAGAAAATTAAAGCCGTTTACGAATCGTCCTTTGGAAAAGTAAGTTGTTGCTGGATCCTGAGTGCACAAAGATGCGTCATCACAGATCCTTCCTCTGCAGCCGTCGAAGCGTCCTTCTTTTCCCGGCTTTAAAGGGAATACTGGTGTATTCTTTCTCAAGGTTCCTGGCGGGACAAAGAGGAGATTTTTGTTCTTGTAAAAATGGCGGACAGAGCAAGAGAAGATTACAGTTTTAAATAACTGAAAACGGTTGCTTAGACATGTTTTTATATTATTATAAATTTGGTACAAATTTAATTTAATGAAAAGTAGGTTTAACTGAATAATAATAAAGTTCAGCATCATTGAGACACAGGACACTGAATACTACAATAAAATTCACTGTTATGTATTGAGAGTTTACTAACAATGTCTTACAATAACATATTACATAAATACATTAAATAGAGAAGCTTTAATGGCTTTAGAATTGGTGGAATTTCTGATGTTCTTCTTTAATCTCATTTTCTAAAATGGAAACAAGTGTTTTTTGATTAGTGTGAGGGTATTTGTGAATTGGCTAAGTTTATAATAAGATTAAAAATGTCGAATTGTTTGTACTTTAAGGTATTGGCTGGTCAATGAAGCCAAACAATACATGTTCAAAACAAACGGAGAGATCCGGTTCAATTTTCTTTTAGCTTTTTGCTAGCTTGTGTTTAGCCTCGTCACGGTTGCTAGGCAACGGAGCATTCGCTGAGGATAAGGGCGGGAATCAATCTGAAAGCTCGACCGTCCATTTCGACAGCCGCTCACTTCCGGTCGTCTTATTTTGTTGTCAGATTTGATATTGTGAGATTTTATTTTCCCTGCTTTCAAACAGGTAACTGTGTCCGTATGCTTTTCTTTTCAGCACTTTTAAAAGGTGAATTTGAAGAAAAGTTTAGTTAAATACAGTATTAAATGTCACCACCAGAGGGTGCTACATTCTACTAATGGGACTTTAATGATGCTTAAACTACAGATGCATCTCAGTAACTTCGCCATGAAGTTTATTTAAGTAATTCAGGTTCAAAAGTGAAAGGTGATTAAATAAATTTAATCCTCTGATGTTGTGTTTTCCAGAATCTGGTTGAATCCCTGAAGCCAGTCCTCAGGTCACATTTGGAGGATGTGGTTCTGGCTCTGCTGATGCCTCCAGCTCAATTCGATGCCTACCTGCTCAGGAGAGCCACCCAGGTAAACCAGTAATGATTTACAATCTTAACTGTGATCAAAAATACTGAATCCTTTCTATCTGTAGTAGAATAAAACAAGTTTAAAATGCCACTATTCATAAATGTTAACATAAAAAGATGCACTTTTGTTCTATTTTCAGGACCAGAATGAAAATATTAATATTTAAAATTAATTCACATAAATTATCTAGAAGTAGGGATTATGTAGAAGAAGAAGCTCTCAGGATAATTCGTCAGATTTTGGTACCAGACCACCAGCAACAAAATGGTGAAAAAATGCCTTAATTTTGGTCCAACATTTTTGCCTTTTACCTTTTTTGGGGGGAATTTAGTTTAAATGATGATCTTGTTTCTGTTTTTGTCCTGTTCATTCTGCAAAAACATAAAACCTTACCAAATAACTTTGGTCTAGATTCTCACAGAAATATCTTAGTGCACTTGAAATACTAACTCACAAGTAACTTCTCAGGAAAATAGGAGCTTGTTTTAAAGAAAACAATTCCTTAGTATTGATGAAACAGTTTTAGTTCTATTGGCAGATAATTTCACTTATAACAAGTCATTTTTTAAATGACTATTGACCACCATGTGCTGGTGAGATAAGCTAGTGTAATTTTTGAATTGTGGTCGGGGGCCCACACAAAATCAGCCCAGGGGCCACATATGGCCCGCGGGCCGCCGTTTGGTCACCCCTGTGTTTTAGGATCAACGTTGCCGTGCGTTGCTGATAAATTTCTTCGTCCCGTTTGCTGCCACAGGGTCTGGGAACAGACGAGGACGTCCTCGTCGAGGTTCTGGCGACGAGATCCTACGCAGAAATTCAAGAAATAAAGAAAGTCTTCAAACAAGGTTTTTATGAAATCCTCCGTTTACACGCGGTTCTCATGTGACGTCGCACTTCCGTGAACTTTGTAACTGACAGTCGGCTTGGCAGGCGGTTGCTATGGAGTTGCTATGACAACGGTAAACAAGCCAGAAGCTAGGAACTAGCTCTCGTTTCGTTCCTATCTAACTTATAAACAATAAAAGCACATTACAACTACTTCATAACTCTATCCACCTTTGTGTAATAGTAATATAAAATATCTGTGATATTTACTGTATTTACTGCTAAACTAGCAAATTTAGCATAGCTACTGTAGCTTTTGTCTGCTAGCTAACACAAACATGTAGCCTGTGTTTGTTACTACATGTTCTTACTCTGCCAGTCACCAGAACCTCGTTATTCACTTAAAGAGTTTGTGAGTCTTTTATTGATCCGTTTAAACACTGATTGTATTCGTCTATAGATTTCAGGCCAACTCTTTGTTTACTACATAATAGTATGAGATGAAAACACTGCAAAAACACAAAATCTTACCAAGTAACTTTGGTCTAATTTTTGTTTCAAATATCTTAGTACGTTTGAAATACAACAAAAGTAACTTACAATTAACTTTTCAGCAACATCTAGGAGCTTGTTTTAAGTAAATAATTCCTTAATAATGAGAAAACTATACTAGTTCCATTGGCAAATAATTTTACTTACATTGTAAAAATGTTTTGTTGTAAGGGAAATAATCTGCCAGTTAAACTAGAACTTTTTTTAATCAATATTAAGGAATTGTTTACTTAAAACAAACTTATATATCTTGCTGAATTGGTTAATTGTAACTTAGTTTTATTTTATTTCAAGTGTAATAAAATATTCACACTAGAATCTAGGCTAAAAACACTTGAGGTTAAGGTTTTGTGTTTTTGCAGTGAGGAAGCTCTGTCTCATACAGGTCGATCCCGACAGCAGCCATTTTGTTCCTGTATCTTTCTCACTGGTCAAGACTGTCCATATATTTTCTTCTGTTCAGTTTAAAAGTTGAACATTTTGATCTGAATTTTGTCAGAGTACCAGAAGGAGCTGGAGGAGGTGATTAAGGAAGAGACCGGCGGTGACTTCACCACAGCACTGCTGGCCATGCTCAACACCAAGCGAGACCAGAACACTGTGGTCGACATGGAGCTGGCCAAAAGGGACGCCAAGGTAGAAATTAAATTAAGAAACGCAGTCTGAGTCATTCAACTTTGGTTATTTTGTGATTTTTCTTTATTTTTATTGTTTTGATTTGTGTACAAGTATGAAAAAACCTAAGTTCATGTGTTGAAGTTGAGATTTTAAGATTCAGGTATTTCTTTGTGCTCATTTTATTTTAATTTTTTCTTGTCCAGATTTTGTTTGAAGCTGGTGAAGGCATCGGCAAAGCAAATGTGTCGACCTTCATCAACATCCTGACCACGCGCAGCGGGCCGCAGCTTTCTAAAAGTGAGTCACAGGAAAGTGTTGATTGTTGGGTTTCACCTGGACAAACAGGTGGAGCAGCACCGACAGGTGACCGGGTCACACCTGGGCACCAAACAGAAGACTGGCTGAGAAATATTCAATAACCTGAACAAGTTATGTCACAATAATTTGAGGTGATGTTGCGTTTTAATCATACAGGAAAGCATTCAGGCCACTAGGGGGGGTACATTTTTCTGAGATTAAATTTAGGATTCAGATATTTTCATATCAAACTTTCTGCTAAAAAGTTTGAATCAATATTTCCCTCCCAAAAAATTCTGGATTCAAAGAAAAAAATTATTTATGAGGAAAAACAAAAATTTTGAGATTAAAATTAGAATTGAGAGTCTAGAGATAGGATTTTTTGACATTTTCAGAAAAAAAGCATTAAAATTCTGAGGAAAAGTCTATTTTTTTTTAGATTAATTAGAATTTTGACATTAGTGGTAAAATTCTGATATTTTTGAAAAATTGGCCATAATCTTCTTCCATATGGTCATGTAATCCAATTCAACAATTATTCTTAGCTTTTCAAGAAAAAAAACCCCAATATACAATACAACAATAACAATACAATATCTTCAACTTTATAGCAGAAATATATTTAAAAGCAGTACAACATATATTCTGTTCAGTCGTTCAAACATGAAATGAAAGTTTTGTTTTTGTTTCCTGCCAGCGTTCCAGCATTATGCTGCCATCAGCGACGTCACGCTGCCTAAAGCCCTGCAGATGGAGCTGAAGGGAAACATCGAGGACTGTCTCATTGACATCGGTAGGAGGGCCTGTCACCAAAACTCATCACTCTGTGTTATTATTATCACGATAAACAACAGTACTGCCATTAACAGACCATTCCCAACTAATAATATGATTAGTAATGGCTTGTTAATGCAGGTATACTCACTGAAATATAAAAAGTCCTTAATTTCTAAAGAGAATTTAACACTCCAGCTCAAACATTTTAAATATTCAGGGTATTAGAATTTTATGTCTCACTTGTTGAATTTGTGAAAAAGAAATACAATGAATTGCTCCCTCTAGTGGTGGTTCTAGATGTGGCAGCTCCTTATAAATCTAATAATTTACACATTTACATCCTAATCAAATTTTTGACTTAACAATCTCAGAATTTATTTTATTTTTTAACTTTTCTGAGATAAATCACAAATTTCAGAGGTTTTTTTCTCGAAAATATTTCACTTCTGGATCTCCAAAAATATTTATTTTTTTTATTTTCAGACTTGAGTCAAAACTGAGCGTTTCTCAAAATCTTCTGAAATTAATTTAAAAAGTTTTTTTCTAGCAAATCTTTTGACTTCAAACTCAAACTTCTGCATTTTTTTGTTGAAAATTTCTGTTATTAATATTAAAATTTTGAGTTTTTTCTATAAAATGTTTGACTTTTGGATCTCAAACATGTTTCTAAAAATGTGAATTTTTGGGGCAGAAATTAGCTATTTTGTCTTTATCTACAATGGCCCTAATATGTTGTTTTGCTCTTAGAATTGGATCTCAAACTGAACAGAAAATTGTTTATTTTTTGTTCAGTTTCAGCCCAGCAGCATCCAGCTGGTTTAAATGTTTCTCACCTTTTTGTTCATTTTAAAAAGGTTCTGGATGCGTTGAGCCGAACCCTGAAGCTCCACAGCTGGGAGACACAGAAACATCTGGACTCTGTTATTTTTAGTCTGTGACAGAGTTTTTATTTTTGTATTACGTATTTTATTTTTACGGAGTTTCCTCTTTCATGTCCAGTGAAATGCGCCTGGAACACACCGGCTTTCTTTGCTGAGAAACTCAATCGGGCCATGAGGGTGAGTGAACGCGTCTGCTGCTCCTAATCCCACTAAAAACATGGTTAAAATAGGGATTAATCTGGATTATTACGACTACAGTGTTCATATTTTACCATGTTTTAATAAACTTCTTAGTTTGGAGTGATATGGAAAGCTATTTTAACATAAAATCAGTTTTAGCTGTCTGTCATTAAATTCCAGATGTGTAAAAATTGTTTTGTATGATGCCGTATTAATACCAGTGTAGATAGAACAAAGGTACAATTCTGCCAAGAAACCTCAGAAAGTTTTACATAATCTCAGGAATGTTCTAGAATTTTTATTTTTATTTCTGAGATTGAAAAGTCAAACATTTGCTAGAAAAATTCAAATTTTGACTTTAATCTCAGAAAATTGCTAGAAAATCTTTTGAAATTTTGGAGTTTGTAAAGTTCAAAATGTGCTAGAAAAATTCAAATTTTGAGATTCATCTAAAATGGGAAATTTCTGAGGCTGAAAAGTTGAAAATTTGCTAGAAAAAAATCAGAAATTTTGAATTTAATCTCAGAAACTCTTTAGAAAAAAAGTTTCAGAAATTTCTGAATTTGAAAATTCAAAACTTTGTTGGAAAAAACAAACATTTTCTAGAAAAAAAATTGAAAAGATGAACATTTTAAACTTTTGACAAGAAATTCACTTACAACATGATTTTTCCTCGTGTTATACGTAAAATAATCTGAAAGTGAAACTAGAACTTTAAAAAAAAATCTATATTAAGAAATTAATGACTTAAAACAAGCTCCTATATCTTGCTCAAAAGTTACATTTTGAGCAAGATATAGTTTTGTCTTATTTAAAGTTTACCAAGAAAAAAAAATTGCACTGGAAACTAAACCAAAAATACTTGGTAAGATTTGGAGTTTTTGCTGTGTAGAAAGTAACTTTTGGCAAACTAGATTTCTAAGATTGTTAACAGTTTTTTATGCAACATACAGTTTTTGTTAGAGTAACCACACATAATAATTTAAATTAACTTAGTTTGATCCGTGAAAAGGAATCAAAATTTCCAACTAAAACTTCATTTGGTCCATTTTCTGCCTTACCAGGGTCACGGTACGAGTGATCAGCCTCTGATCCGGATCCTGGTGAGCCGCTCCGAGGTCGACCTGCAGAAGGTCGTAGAGGAGTACCGGGCAATGTTTGAGAGAACCCTACATGAGGACATCTTGGTAAAATACGTTTCCCAAACTGTTTCTATGTTTACGTTTCAAACCACATCAATAATGTTTCTGATTTTGTTTTTTAACAGAACGACACCAAAGGACATTATCAGAAAGTCCTGCTTGCGTTGTGCGGACCGAGTTAAAACCTCGGCCTCTGAGGAAGCAAAAAATCAGTCAAATTCATGTTTTAATAAAGTTTCTCTTTCCACTATTTGTTTTACTGCTGCATGTAGAAAAAATACAATAAAAAAAATACAAGAATGAAAAAGTTTGCTTGTTTATTGTTTGAATTTGAGATTATATCTGGAAATTGTGTTTAAATGGAGACGTGTCTGATCCAACATGCCTGCAGGAAGGACATTTTATGGCTAATACTGAGATTAACTGACACAAATTCAATAAAAATACCTTTTTGATCCCAAAGGACAATACTGCAACAAAATGATGGGACCCCAGGCGAGAACGGGAGTCCAGCAAAACCCCCAAGGCAGCTTCGCTCCTGCACATCTGGATATCTTAGATGAGGAAACCCAAAGACTGGACTCCAGTCTGGAAATGGAGAGCGCCAGGATAGAAGACAACCAAGACATGGCCGACCTGGAGGCGGAGCTGGAAGAGATGGAACTCCGGCTAAAACAGCAGGAAGCTCTCAGAGAAAGGTTTATCAACGAGGTCAAAGAGGCAAAGAAGGAACTAGAGAGAGTAGAGAGAGAAGAGATGTCCAGTGATCCAGGAGTCCTTAACTCTGCAGTCACTGCTTCCAAGGTTCACAACGATGTGAAAGACATGAAGGAGAAGCCTTTGCAACAAGACTTTGAGGATTTGAAGTCTTGTTGCAAGGGGAGGTTAGAAGACGACCAAAACCCGGCCGAGCTGGAGGCCAAACTGGAAGAGATGGAACTCCAGATAAAAAAGCAGGAAGCTCTCAGAGAAACGCTTAACAACGAGGCCGAAGAGGCAAAGAGGGAACTAGAGAGACTAGAGAGAGAAGAGATGTCCAGTGATCCAGGAGTCCTTAACTCTGCAGTCACTGCTTCCAAGGTTCACAACGATGTGAAAGACATGAAGGAGAAGCCTTTGCAACAAGACTTTGAGGATTTGAAGTCTTGTTGCAAGGGGAGGTTAGAAGACGACCAAAACCCGGCCGAGCTGGAGGCCAAACTGGAAGAGATGGAACTCCAGATAAAAAAGCAGGAAGCTCTCAGAGAAACGCTTATCAACGAGGCCGAAGAGGCAAAGAGGGAACTAGAGAGACTAGAGAGGGAAGAGAGAGAAGAGATGTTCAGTGATCCAGCAGAACTTTACGCTGCAAACATTGCTTCCAAATTTTACAACAGTGTGAAAAACATGAAGAAGAAGACCTTGCAGCAGGAGTTTGAGGATTTAAAGGTGGCCCACCTCCTCAGCCGGGAAGCATTTGTAGCTGGAATACAGGCTGAGAGAAAGAAAACTGAGGCTGTCCAAGAAGAACTGGACCAACTTAAGACTTCCTACAAGGAGCTGCGCTGTAAGTATGAAGCAGATATTTCTCTGGTGAGGCAGGAGGTGAAACGTGAGAAAGACGCCAACATAGAGAGAGAGAAAGAGAATCTGAAGCTCGTCAACAACCTGAGAGCTGAGAAGGAGGAGCTCTTCCAAAAAATGGCAAGAGAAATCATAATTCTGAGAAAGAGAGAGAAGAAGATGCTAAAGAAATTGGATCAGGTTCATGTTTCACACGAGGAGCTAAAAGGCAGGTTTGAAACAGACAATATGAATTTAAAGCAGCAGGTTGAAACCTACCAGAAGCAAATAAAGCAGGAAAGAAAAGCACATCTGGAGAAATCAGAGAAGGACAAGGCGAGTCTGGACAAAATGAGAGCTGAGTTTGCTGTCCTCCAACAAAACGCAGCAACAGAAATTAAATTCCTGCAAGACAAGGAAAGCAGTGCCCAGGCTGAGCTGGAGAAGGTCAACGGTTTGTACCAAGAGCTAAACTGTCGGTATGAAAATGAAGTCACTGCATTTAAACATCAAGCAGAGAAATACCAGCAGGAGATCAGATGTGTGAAAAATGATTTGGAAAGAGCGAAAGAGGATCTCCTGCTGCTCGACACTCTGAGACCTGAGGAAGAAGATATACAACAAAAACACATCACAGTTTCCCAAGAGGAGGAGGAAGATTCACAGAGCCAAGTGGACCTGCTTAAAGTCATTAGTCAAGAGGTTTCTTCAGAGGAGAAAATCTCAGGAGAAACTTTATCAGGTTGTTCCAACGATCCGGAATCCACAGAAGAGACCAAGATCACTGGAGAAACCGTCCTGGAGGATTTGGACAATCTGGATACTAAAATCATGCAGGATGGTAAGAAGAAAAAATCTAAAATTTCATTTTGGAAAAGAGTATGGAACACTCTGCGATGGCAGAAGCCAAAAAAAACAAAACTAAAGAGTGAAGACATGTCTAATGTTCTGGATTTTGATGATATTCAGAGAAGGAGAAAGACGAGCAAGAGAGGAAAAGAGGAATCAAACTCATGGAGGTTGTAGCCTCTGTGTACGGGGCGCCATGTCACGCTCCGTCAATAGAAAATTTAAAAAGGCAAAGATTTTTTTCCCCCATTGACAAACTAGAAAATAGATCCCTTCCCAACCCAATTGGAAAAAACGTGGGCAGCACGATGGTGCAGCGGTTAGCGCTGCGTCTTCACAGAGACCATCTGTGTGGAGTTTGCATGTTCTCCCCGTGTTTGCGTGGGTTTTCTCCGGGTGCTCCGGTTCCCCCCACATCTCCTAAAACATGTAGGTCAGGTCAGTTGGTCACTGCAAATTGCCCCCAAAGATTTGAAGAAACCCCAAACACATGTGCAGCTTTATTGTTAAACTTTAAAATTAATTGAATTAGCCGTACGTTAGCCCTTTTCCCTTCGCTGCTTTAGCGCCGCAGCAACACTGGGCTCAATTTTTATAGGAACAGCTATATCTCATTGCCCAATTTGCCAGATTTTTTGTGCATCGTCGGAGAGCACTGCCGAATGCGTAGGTGCATATCGCCTGGTGGACGGGTGCGGGAACTGTGCCAGAGGGTCTACAGTGGCTGGCGGGTGGCAGTGCCGGCACCCCGCGGTGGCCAATAGGCCGGAGCGGTGCTGAGCTGCGAGGGCTGCACGACACCGCTTGCAGCATTCATTTATTTTAGAATTTTTTTATCCAATTACTCGATTAATCGTAAGAATAATTGATAGATTACTAGATTACTAAAATATTTGTTTACAACAGACCTAGTAAAATAAAGTTTTCTGAAAAATATTGTTGTTCGGAAAGCAATTTTGAAAAATTGCCTAGTAACAGAGTTTTTTCACTCGCTCCTCAGACTGAGTGGCTGTAACGTCTCAGAGAGAAGCTGTGAAGCTCTGTCCTCAGTTCTCAGCTCCCAGTCCTCCAGTCTCAGAGAACTGGACCTGAGTAACAACAACTTGCAGGATTCAGGAGTGAAGCTTCTCTCTGCTGGACTGAAGAGTCCAAACTGCAACCTGGAAACTCTCAGGTAAAATGTTCTCAATCCTGGTGAAACCAGATTTATGTCCATGAACTGCTGCTTTAGATGATGTAATGTTATTTCAATAGTAGATTATTAAAATGAAAGATGTCTGACTGTGATGATGCTAATCATGCTAAGTCTTGACACATAAACTCAGCTGGTTTTCATTTACTCCAGGCTGAAAGAACCAAGAAGAGAGGAATGTAGAAAGGTGGGGATCAGGCTTTAACTGTTGGTGTAACGCTGGACACTTGACAGATTGCTGCATCCTCAGTGTACAAAGGAGCATTATTGCAGATTCTTCCTCCAACCAGTTGTTAGACTTTCTCGTCCCTTCTACAAATGATAAATTTTGATTTTTATTATCTACAGAATGAAATACAGCTTTATTACTATTCTATGTTATTAACAGGTGAATCTCCAGTTTCTTGTGTGTTTTCCTCCTGTAAAAATAACCAGTTCAGACCTTGGGTTCTATCTCAATGTTCTCATCATGTGATGAATTGTGTGTCTGCAGCTTATCAGGCTGTTTGGTCTCAGAGGAAGGCTGTGCTTCTCTGGCCTCAGCTCTGACCTCCAACCCCTCCCATCTGAAAGAGTTGGACCTGAGCTACAATCATCCAGGAGACTCAGGAGTGAAGCTGCTGTCGGCTGGACTGAAGGATCCACACTGGAGACTGGAAGCTCTCAGGTATGGAGGAACCTGCTGCAGGAGCAGAGAAGGTCTGATAGAGGAGGAAGAGGGAGAAATGTCTTTAGTCAGTCTGCTGGGAAACATTTAGAATGAAGATGAATATTTAGTCTCCAACTGAAATATTTTCTCTGAAACTGTGGTATTAATAAATGGATGAATAACATGGTGAAAATATAACTTGACATTCTGAAAGCACTTCTGTCTCTTATGACAGTTAAATAAATCAAATTATTAGTGTATTTTAATCCCACCAGCAAAAATTGTTGCCAGACATTTTTTCTAACTTCTAGAAGCTTTAAATGAATTATTTGGCAGCTGCTTAATGTTTTAAAATAAAATAATCATGTGTCTTCTCTAAACAATATCAATTTCATGTATCCAGTGTGAAAGGTCACATGACCAGACCTCTTTACTTCCTGTGTGACGCTGGACATAAATGTTTGTCACAATCCTGTACTAGAGGAAGTCAGTAAAATATTTAAATAAACAAATATAAATAAAATATTTTGAAAAGATGTTCTTTCAAGTGTTTACTGCTGATATATAAAGAAAATCGTATCTTTTGATCATAAGAAGAGTGAATGTAAGCGTGGCAACAATTGTTGTTTCACTGCAGACCTCCCGCTTCCTGGTTCTGCTGTTCTCAAAGAAGAAACTACAAACCAGATGGTATACAATCAGTTATACAACATTTATCACACCTTGACTTTGAACTCTTGAGTTATTCAAGTCAGGTAAAAGTCCAGTTCTGTTCCCTCACATCTCTGTGCAGGTGTGGTACCAGTCTGGTTCTGCTGTGGTTCAGTTGAGTCTCAGTTTGTTGTTCAGATTCTCTTTATCAAATCTTTGGACCATTTGAACAAATTTTAAGTTTGATTTTTTCCTTCTTGAACTTTGACTTTAGGAACTTTCCTGCTAGGTTTTGCTCTCTGATGTTTAGAAAACATTTTCACTTCTGATTTCAGTTGAAAGTGTCATCTCTCTGCTGTTTGAAGGTTAATCTGGAGGATTATTAGATTATTTAGAACTGGAAAAATGAACAGCTGATGTTTCTTTGTTTTCTTCTCTGAACAAACTGCTTCATGATTTCATTTCCTGGAATCAAACTCTGGTCTCCACTGTTAAACTCAGAAACAACAGTTGCTTCTTTTAAAACTAAAATGTTAATGTATATTATTATTATCAAATAGTACTGTTGAAATGTGTTCACTTTAGTCAAAATATTAAATAAGTAATCTTTGATGCAGCTGACAATCCACTTGTAGAGTTTAATAATTAACTAACTAAAATACTTCCTGTTATTCAGGTTGAATCAGTGAATGTAAATGTTGCTCCATGTCTCCATCTAGTGGACTGATAGTAGAAGTGCAGCAGCTGATGGCAGCTTCCTCTGCCTCTCTGCTGTCTGACTGCATTCACCTGACACTGATATGAAGCAGAGAAGAAGAGCCAATCAGAGGAGGAGCAGCTGATCTTTTTCCAGCTCTAATGATGTAAAGGATGATCAGAGTTGATGTGCAGATGAATGATGTGTGTTTCCTCTGCAGGTGAAGGTAGAAAGTGTGTGTGAGCTGATGTGAATTCAGCAGCATGGATCAGTGTGAGGACAGAGAGGAGGGAGTCCCTCCCTCTAAAACCACTCTGTGTGGGGAAGATGAGCCCCAGAGCAAAGGTCAGAGGTGAGGTCACCATCTCTAACTGTCCACAGCCCTTTTCACACAGCGTTCACTATATCAGGCCAGAACAGACGTGGTGATGAAGCTGCTGCTGCTCCTCTTTGCTGATTAAGTTTTAATCATCATGTTTCTGTCAGGATCCATCAGAGACTCAAACCAGAACCAGAACCAGAACCCAGCTGTGTGTCCTTTAAGAGCAACATGTCAAAGTATGTGATCACTCACTTTAAATCTCCTGGATCTCCACCATCAGAGAGGTGAGCTGTTTCTAACTGCTGTAATTGTTCTCTTTATATCTGTTATTGTGGCCATGTGATGATAAGTTCTGTTGGGTTCTGTTGTAATGGGAACATTATACTGAATATTATGTTATTTTCTTTTAATATGTCATACATCAATGACACTGATGTCTCCATGCTTACATGGTCCAATAATCAACTTAGGAACATTGTATCATGGACTTCATTGGTCTCTATAGGAGCCAAATATGTGTATTTTGGGTTTTTGGTAACTAGATGGGACTATGAACTCCAGTATATGAACCAAGAGCTGACAGGTATTGAACCCGGAAAGGCATACAAGTTTTTTACCGCTGTGGCAGAGTCATTGTTAACGCTGTTGCCATGTATCATGGAATAAATGGATTTGTTCACAAATAGTTCATCTGACTGGAACAAATTCAGAATGTGAACAACGAAGAAGATTTCTGGGATTGACTTTACATGCAGGTAAACAGGTACAACGTTAGCCACTCAGCGAGTCATAAAAAAACATCAACTGCGGCGTGCCGTGGTGGCGTAGCGGTTGGCGCGACCCGTATTTGGAGGCCTTGAGTCCTCGACGCGGCCATCGCGGGTTCGACTCCCGGACCCGGCGACGTTTGCCGCATCTCTTCCCCCTTCTCCTTCCCCGTTTCCTGTTGGCCTACTATCATATAAGGGACACTAAAGCCCACAAAAGACCCCCTGGAGGGGTAAAAAAAACAAAAAAAAAACATCAACGGATCAACGCTTAACCACTGCGGTATTAAACTGGCTAGTATACTGTCAACAATTTGCCCTTTTTGGATTTTAATGAACTCCGATGTCTGTGAACAAAGTGACTATGTGGAGCAGACTGAGACAGTTTGGGCTGCTATGAGCTGGTGAAGTGTTTGCTAGCTGGACTATTGCTACAGAGCTAAAGCATCAGGCTGTGGCCACGGCACAAAAGGATCGGATGGACTCAGTGGCATACTGTCAGTGACTGAAAGGATGTGAACCCATTGGACCGGACCGCCACAGCAATGGATCGGATGGATGTGGTGGCAGACAGTCAGTAATTGAGGAGGATCATATCGCTGGATGGAGCACCTGGGTCTTTGAAAGTCATTGTGGATTGAATCACAGAATGTCAACAGGTGCCCTATGAGGTATGCTGCACCTTTGATGGCCTTTTTTGTGCATTAAAACCAATGCATTGGTAATTGCGGCGTTTAATAATATTGGCCATTGCCTCTTTGCGTTTGAGGCTCATCTAGTATTGTTTTTTTTTGCGCGTTTGTATTTCAAGTGGACTTTGGCACTATGGAAATGGACAAAAATACTGAGACTGAACAAATGGCTATTGGTGGGGAAACTCAAAAACGTAGTGTTAAATTAACAGAAAGGCATTTGCTGAAAAACCTGAAACATTACAAAAAGAACAAAAATCAAAATGAAAAAAAGGGTAATATAAGAAAAGAAATTCATGATTAAATGTCCAAAGGTGAACAAACAAAGTTTTTAAGTCTTCTTGATATGTTGACTAAATTGTGTGATGATGCCAAATGTTTGCATGAATCTTTTCTGAGGTTTTTGCCACATGATGAAAAAGAAAATCATGAAGTATGGTTTAAAGCAAATATGATTCCTAATAATGAGTTTATTTCTGGGGTAGATAAGTGGGTCTCTCAAACTTCTATTAGCAAAAATGATGATGATGATAATGATGATGATGGTGTAAATCCTGCTGACAGTGTGTCAAATGTTAGTGAACATTCACAAAGGAGTGTTAATTCCAGCATCACTTCATCTGTAAAGTTAAAGGCAGCAGCTGAAAGGGCCTCAGTTTTGGCCCGTGTGAAGGCTGTAAAAGAAAGACATGCTATTGAAGAAGAGGAGGAGAAACTGAGGAAAATAAAAGAGACGCTTGCACTGGAAACTGAGTTGCTGAATCTGACTTGCAGATGGAAATCTTTGATTTAAAGCTGGAATGTTCCTCACAAACATCAAACTCAGTGAGCTCATACTGTAAAAGAAAACAAAGGAAAACGGATTAAAGCAAAGTTTGAACCCTTCAGCAAAAGAGTTTCTTCCTAAAAATTAAATTGAAAATCCAACAACTCAAAGGGATGATGTAAACCAGACTAAACAATGAAGTGAATTAAAGTTGACATCAACGGAAAATAAACCTATGGATGTAAGACCAAAGAGAACTGTAGCAACAAACCAGCACCCTGTGGGGTGTCAACATAAAGCCAGTGGAACCCAAATACAATCAAAAGAGCTTTTCAAACATAATGAGAATATAACCCAACCATCAAACAGTTTACAATTACCTGGAGAACTTCTTACCATCATGAGCAGACAAACTGAAATCACAGCAGCCTTGGTAAAGCAGCAACAGAGTCTGACTCTCCCACCACATGACATTCCTGTTTATGATGGTGATCCTCTGCAGTACAGAGCCTTTATTAAAGCCTTCAAACAAGGAGTTGAAATCAAAACAACCAATGCGGACTGTCTGCACTACCAGGAACAATTTACTAAAGGTCAACCTCGTGAGCTGGTGCGCAGTTGTCAGCATATGGATCCAGATTATGGCTATACTGTAGCAAAGACTTTATTGCAGGAACATTTTCGAAACCCTTACAAAGCTGCAACTGCATATATTAACAAGGCTTTGTCTTGGCCAACAATAAGAACTGAGGACATTAGGGCATTACAGAGTTATTCTTTATTTTTGTGTGGCTGCTGTAATGTAATGGAACAGCTGGAGTACGTGCAGGAGCTGGACATGCCCATAAATATGAGAGCAATCCTTGCTAAGCTGCCATATAAGTTACGAGAGTGTTGAAAAAGTAAAGCTTATGATATAATGGAGACAACTGGATACCAGGCAGGATTTAGTGATATGGTTGCATTTATCAAGTGACATGTCAAGATTTTTTCAGATACTTTCTTCAGAGAATTACAAGATTACAGCTTCAGTACATCATCCATCAGTCGTCAATGGCAACAACCTGGGATCAAGACTAAGGGGAATGTAGTGGCCAGCACTGTGACATCTGTGAGTGATTCAAGAGAGGTTGATTATCAACATGCTGCAGCTAGAGGAAGTGATGGCTGTTGAGCTTGTTGTTCAGAACCTTGTAATGAAAGTCATCCAACTGTGCTACATATAAGAAGAGAGAAAATTTCTGCTGAGTCTGAAACAGGAATACAGGAGCCACCATCAATTGTGAATGCAGCCATACGTACAGGGGCTGGTAAGGATCATGGAATGCTATCTGTGCTCCATGTAAATGTTAAAGTAATGAAAGGACAATGTGCCATCTAAAAATATATGTCTTCTTGGATCCAGGTAGCACTGGAACATTTTGCTCTGAAAGGCTGATGCATCAACTGAACCTCACTGGAAAGCGAACACAAGTCCTTTTTCGAACAATGGTCCAAGCTAAAATACGTCCAGCATTTTCTCTGTGTAATCTTGAGGTGGCTGGGCTGGAGAGCAATACATTTTATCCTTTGCCAGAGGTTATTACACAAAGACAAATGCCTGCAAACAAAGATGAAATGGCAACATCTGAAGATTTAATAAAATGGCCATATTTGTCAAGAGTTCACATGCCATCCATATATTCTGAGGTTGATCTATTAATTGGTACCAATGCTCCAAGGTTATCGGAACCTTGGAAAGTTATTAACAGTCAAGATAATGGTCCATATGCCTTCAGAACTTTACATGGCTGGGTGGTCAATGGGTCCTTGCAATGCAATGTAAAACAACCAGGACTATAGGACCAATAGGACCGGGTTGAACGGTTGGGCCAGGCCAGACCCTGCAGTGCAAAAAGGGCTAGAGAATACAATGTCTCAGGAAAAGATTGAAGTTCAATCAGAACTTTCACCAGGAGTATGTGGAGTATGTGGAACAACATCACTTCATGCAAGTATGCAGAACATCTTCCTGAGAATCTTTTGCATTGTGACAATGAAAGAATTTGGTACATTCTATGGTACCATGGGGTTTACCATCCAAGAAAGAGAGCTCTATGTGTGGTGTTTGACTGTGTTGCAGTATTTAGGGTTATCTTTGAATAGTGAGTTGCTGCCAGGCCCCAACCTCACTAACACTCTGCTGATGGTCCTTATGAAATTCAGAGTCAATAGGAGCCATAATAGGAGACATTAAAGCTCTGTTTCATCAAGAAAGTATTAGACAGAACTTTAATGTTGATGATTGCCTCGAAAGTGCAGCCACAGAAGAGGAAGCTATGCATCTCATAAAAGATATTTTTGCTCTGTGTGAAAAAGGAGGTTTCACATTGGAAAAGTGGACAAACAACTATCGTTATGTTCTGCAGGCCATCTCAGAAGAGCAGACTGCTAAAGATTGAAAGATGTTGGATCTGGATATTGATAAGCTTCCAAAGCATAGAGCTTTGGGTCTGGAGTGGTGTGTGAAGACTGATGCTTTCCAGTTTAACATGAAGCTGAAACAGCCAGGTGGAATGGAATGTTATCTGTGAATAGTTCTGTGTATTACTGAAGAGAATTATCCGTTCTCCATGCTAAGTTCGTGATGTATGAGGTTGAAAAAGAGTCAGTGAGTTGAATTCATGAATTTCATTTATTGATACCAAAATACTGCTGGTCCATTCTGACATGCTACCTTTAGGAGCTAACAGTCAAAATGGCAACAAGCAACAGTTAGTAACCTCTTTTGTTAGCCTCTATCTAAGCTACGCCCCAAAGAGGGCATTCCCTAGTGTGTCATTTCTTCTAAGCAGAGCTCTCCTTTGCATGTCATTTCCTGTAGGTTTTGCTTAAGAACTAGATAGAAGGAAAACACAGTATTTATTTATTCTCAACAGTTCCCTCTCTTGGGATAATATAAACATCACCCCATAACAATTATTAAATATGTCCATGTGTGTTCTAAGCTATCTAGTGGACTGCTTCTTCCAGCTGTCACCAGAAATCTTGTCGTCCTCCACACATCATATCTTCAGTAACCCCCCGCAGAATATTGGTGTTGCCACAAGTTGTGCATGCTACGATGCTTTACTGCATCAGCTTGAAGTGAGGCAGCCGGAGACTGCAACATGATCAGCAGAAAACACAGGATCTCCAGTGTGGTGCAGCTGTTGAAGATGGTAGCCTGGGCAGCTGCTCCTCAGTCATCAACAGCTTGTCGAACCACTGCAGCTTGAGCTCAGCATGGAGCCACATGTTCGACCTCAGGGTCATCTTCATCAGCCATCTTCAGCAGCTCACCTCGAGAGTCGGCCACGCTGGTGGAGTCATTCACCTGGCAGGTAATCCTGATGAGGAAGGTGACCACAGCATTAGTGCATTGCTTCTCCACAAGTTTGCTGAGCATGGTCTCTGGTCCTGGCATCTACTATCAGAACCTGATGGATGTCCCAAACTGTCTTGAAAACCTATGTGGAAAGAGCCTTCACTTCCACTGTTCCCAAGCTCTGGGACACTGTCTCCACCAGCATGAAATCTGCTGAGACTGTGGACTGTTTGAAGACCAAGTTCAGCACTAACTTTTTAAAATGTCTATAGGGTAATTCTGGTGTTGCGTTTCTTCATCTTTGTAGTTCATCTTCCTCTTACTAACATTTCTGTATTGTGTTTATGGGGTGATCTATTTTTCTGCTTTACAGGCTTTTATTGTAAAATGTTTGATGATTTAACCTGTTAACTGTTGGATGAATATTTTGTGACTTCCTAATTGTTCCTGGTTCCTCCATAGAATGGACCAGCAGAGCTCAGAGGTTGCCAGTGGTCCGTCTGCCCAGCAGCATCAAACACATCTGGACTCCATATTTATGGTGTGTACATGAACAACAACTATTTTTCCATGAGTTCTGTTCACAGTCATCTCCATGCTGCACTTTGTAGATCAGAGGACTGTCAGTCTGTCCAAAATCCATCTGGTTTTTGGCTCCATGATTTCAGTCTGATGTTTCCTTCATCTATTATTCTGTTGCAGCTGCTGGAGGACAATATTGTCACTTTTGTGAAAAATGAGCTGAAAAAGATTCAGAAGGTTCTGAGTCCTGATGACCCAGAATGTTCAGAGAATCAGAGAGAGGATGATGATGTGTTGGAAGGTGAGGATGAAGAGCAGAGAAGGAGCAACACAGAGGCAATGATGAAGATCACACTGAACATACTGAGGAGGATGAAGCAGGAGGAGCTGGCTGACCGTCTGCAGAGCAGTAAGAGGATTTCTACAAAGATTTGACCTGATGGATAAATCACACATTTGCTGATGTTTGAAAAGATGGAATCACATTTATTAACATCATCTTCAGAAAATAATTTTGTTTAGTTACTGATTTTACGTTTTGTGTTATTAGAACAATTTGCTGCAGTTTGTCGACATTATCATAAATCTGGTTTGAAGAACAAGTTCCAGTCTGTGTTTGAGGGGATTGCTAAAGCAGGAAGTCCAACCCTTCTGAACCAGATCTACACAGAGCTCTACATCACAGAGGGAGGGACGGGAGAGGTCAATGATGAACATGAGGTCAGACAGATTGAAACAGCATCCAGAAAACCACACAGACCAGAAACAACAATCAGACAAGAAGACATCTTTAAAGTCCCACTTGGAAGAGATCAACCAGTCAGAACAGTGATGACAAAGGGAGTGGCTGGCATTGGGAAAACAGTCTTAACACAGAAGTTCACACTGGACTGGGCTGAAGACAAAGCCCACCAGAACATCCAGTTCATATTTCCATTCACCTTCAGAGAGCTGAATGTGCTGAAAGAGAAAAAGTTCAGCTTGGTGGAACTTGTTCATTATTTCTTTACTGAAACCAAAGAAATCTGCAGCTTTGAACACTTCCAGGTTCTGTTCATCTTTGATGGTCTGGATGAGAGTCGACTTTCGCTGGACTTCCACAACAAGGAGATCCTGACTGATGCTACAGAGTCCACCTCAGTGGACGTTCTGCTGACAAACCTCATCAGGGGGAAACTGCTTCCCTCTGCTCTCCTCTGGATAACCACACGACCTGCAGCAGCCAATCAGATCCCTCCTCAGTGTGTTGGCATGGTGACAGAGGTCAGAGGGTTCAATGACCCACAAAAGGAGGAGTATTTCAGGAAGAGATTCAGAGATAAGGATCAGGCCAACAGGATCATCTCCCACATAAAGACATCACGAAGCCTCCACATCATGTGCCACATCCCAGTCTTCTGCTGGATCACTGCTACAGTTCTGGAGGATGTGTTGGAGACCAGAGAGGGAGGAGAGCTGCCCAGCACCCTGACCGAGATGTACATCCACTTCCTGGTGGTTCAGACCAAAGTGAAGAAGGTCAAGTATGATGGAGGAGCTGAAACAGATCCACACTGGAGTCCAGAGAGCAGGAAGATGATTGAGTCTCTGGGAAAACTGGCTTTTGATCAGCTGCAGAAAGGAAACCTGATCTTCTATGAATCAGACCTGACAGAGTGTGGCATCGATATCAGAGCAGCCTCAATGTACTCAGGAGTGTTCACACAGATCTTTAAAGAGGAGAGAGGTCTGTACCAGGAAAAGGTGTTCTGCTTCGTCCATCTGAGTGTTCAGGAGTTTTTGGCTGCTCTTCATGTTCATCTGACCTTCATCAACTCTGGTTCTGACGTGATGAAAGAAACACAAAGATCTAAGAAATCTTCATTACTTAATAAATCTCACCTAAAATCTCTCCATCAGAGAACTGTTGACCAGGCCTTACAGAGTCCAAATGGACACCTAGACTTGTTCCTCCGCTTCCTCCTGGGACTTTCACTGCAGACTAATCAGAGACTCCTACAAGGTCTGCTGACAAAGACAGGAAGTAGCTCACAGACCAATCAGAAAACAGTTCAGTACATCAAGGAGAAGATCAATGAGAATGTGTCTGCGGAGAAAAGCATCAATCTGTTCCACTGTCTGAATGAACTGAATGATCGTTCTCTAGTGGAGGAGATCCACCAGTTTCTGAGTTCAGGAAGTCTCTCCACAGATGAACTGTCTCCTGCTCAGTGGTCAGCTCTGGTTTTCATCTTAGTGTCATCAGGAAAAGATCTGGATGTGTTTGACCTGAAGAAATACTCTCCTTCAGAGGAGGTTCTTCTGAAGCTGCTGCCAGTGGTTAAAGCCTCCAACAAAGCTCTGTAAGGACACAGATTGTTATTTCATTTATTTTGATAGAAATCTGCTTTTGATGAGGTAAATATATATTCATGTTTCAGTTTATTTATCTGTGCATTGTCTCTTCAAAATGTCAAACTGAGGGGTCAGGGAGACAGACTTCCTTCACCAGCTGGACATAATGTTACATATTCAAGTAGTAAAAGACCTCCTCTTTATGTTAAAATGGAAATATGATTCACGTAGTTCCTTATGGAATTGTATAATTCTCTTTCCAGCTTCCTTGTTACCTGTTGTTCTGTCCTTTAAGACTAGAGGACTATACAATGAACCAGTTCACAACAAAAAGGTGTAGAATGTAGGGCTGGAATGATTCCTCGAATGATTAGAGTACCTCGATTATTAATATTCCTCTAGGAAAATTTACCTGCCTCGATGCTTCGTTGATTTATGTTTTATTATTTAGCGCACCATGTTCCGACCGGTACATTACTTGTGTTATGCGTAGCTCTGACTTTCGCCTCTGAGTTGTTGACCTTATGTTAGCGGCAGAATGCCCAATATTCAAGTTTGGCCCATGGGAATTTTATTGATTGATAATAATGCCTGGGTTTTCATCGTTTTTGGGGGGACCAATAAGCATCCTTAAAATGACTGATGCAATGCCTGGAGAACAGTAGCCTTTCTTCTCCAGGAGCTGCTGGTTCAGAGCGAACGGCGGGAAGAGCTCTGTGGGAGTATTTATACAGGTGAGCGGATAGATTGAACATGGCAGGTGGCTGAGTAGTTGATGGTTACAGTCTAAGTCTAGCTTTACGGACGAACTGCACAATAAATTTTATATCATCCTGGTCTCAACAAACGGGTGGCGGAAATTATCATGGCGGGAAACGGCTTCGTTCGTCTCTGAGTGTGACGAACAAAGGT
This sequence comes from Xiphophorus couchianus, assembly GCF_001444195.1. Classification (NCBI taxonomy): domain Eukaryota; kingdom Metazoa; phylum Chordata; class Actinopteri; order Cyprinodontiformes; family Poeciliidae; genus Xiphophorus; species Xiphophorus couchianus. The sequence continues at coordinate 6,481,533 of NC_040235.1, read as the reverse complement.
GCTGTAAATATCTCGTATTGCTCCCCCCCATTCTTACTTTCATCCCCTGGTCTATTGCCTCCCCTCCACCCCATTTTACATTCGTTCGTTTCTTTCTGTCTCCTCAGACTGAGTGTCTGTAACCTCTCAAAGAGAAGCTGTGAAGCTCTGTCCTCAGTTCTCAGCTCCCAGTCCTCCAGTCTCAGAGAACTGGACCTGAGTAACAACAACCTGCAGGATTCAGGAGTGAAGCTTCTCTCTGCTGGACTGAAGAGTCCAAACTGCAACCTGGAAACTCTCAGGTAAAATGTTCTCAACCCTGGTGAAACGAAATTGCTGTCCATTAACTGCTGCTATAGATGATGTAAATGTTATAAAATTAAAAATGTCTGACTTTGATGAGTCTAATTGTTAGGTAAATTGTATATATTATTATCAAATATTTGTTGTTTCATGTGCCTTTATAATGTTCTTGTCTTATATGCCTTTATATGTTTCATCTTAGCATAAAGAATGTTTCTGTGTTGTTGAATTACTTTGATTCCTTTCTCAGAAGGCCTCTGAGGAAGAGCAGCCAACTGTTTTCAACATGGTTATCGCTCAGCAGAAACCTCTGCATCCTTGATCTGTTAGATAGCTATAAAACTGTCGCCGTGAAGACGTACAACTTGCTCTGTGTTATCCTGTGTCTCGAACAGAATAATCTAGTGTGTAGATACCATGTAGATACTTGTTAGTGACTAGCATTTACGTTGCAATTATGTGATTGAAGTGTTTTCCCCACCCCTTTGAGACACTTTCTGTAACAGGGATCCTAACAGCAATAAAAAGGGAGAACGGACACGTATGTTTTCAGAACGGAAGAGATGTGTGACTGAAAACATACATACATGAAAACAAACATAACAGGCTTTTCTCCTCACGAGTACAAAAGAATCTAACTCTCTTGTCTTTCTTGTGTTTGTTTAATCTGTCTCAATAGGTGTTTAAATCTGACGCTAATCATGCTAAGTCTTGACACATAAACTCAGCTGGTTTTCATTTACTCCAGGCTGAAATTACCAAGAAGAGAGGAATGTAGAAAGGTGGGGATCAGGCTTTAACTGTTAGTGTAACGCTGGACACTTGACAGATTACAGAATCCTAGGTACACAAAGATGCGTTACTGTAGATTTGTCCTCCAACCAGTTGTTAGACTTTCTCGTCCCTTCTACAAGTGATAAATGTTGATTTTTATTTCCTACAGAATGAAATACTGCTTTATTACTATATTATGTTATTAACAGGTGAATCTCCAGTTTCTTGAGTGTGTTCCTCTCGTGAAAATGACCAGTTCAGACCTTGGGTTCTACCTCAATGTTCTCATATTCTCATCATGTGATGAATTGTGTGTCTGCAGCTTATCAGGCTGTTTGGTCTCAGAGGAAGGCTGTGCTTCTCTGGCCTCAGCTCTGACCTCCAACCCCTCCCATCTGAAAGAGTTGGACCTGAGCTACAATCATCCAGGAGACTCAGGAGTGAAGCTGCTGTCGGCTGGACTGAAGGATCCTGAAGGATATCTCTGGAGCCTGGAAGCTCTCAGGTATGGAGGAACCTGCTGCAGGAGCAGAGAAGGTCTGATAGAGGAGGAAGAGGGAGAAATGTCTTTAGTCAGTCTGCTGGAAAACATTTAGTTTGAAGTTAAAAATGTAGTTTCCAATTGAAATATTTGGTCTGAAACCGTGGTATTAATAAATGAATGAATAACATGGTGAAAATATAACTTGACATTCTGAAAGCACTTCTGTCTCTTATGACAGTTAAATAAATCAAATTATTAGTGTATTTTAATCCCACCAGCAAAAATTGTTGCCAGACATTTTTCTAACTTCTAGAAGCTCTAAATACAGTAAATTGTTTTTGACTTTTGGCAGCTGCTTAATGTTTTAAAATAAAATAATAATGTGTCTACTCTAAGCTATATCAATTTCATGTATCCAGTGTGAAAGCTGATATGACCAGACCTCTTTACTTCCTGTGTGTGACGCTGGACATAAATGTTTGTCACAAACCTGTACAAGAGGAAGTCAGTTAAATATTTAAATAAACAAATATGAACAAAATATTTTGAACATATGTTCTTTCAAGTGTCTTCTACTGATATATAAAGAAAATTGTATCCCTTCATTCATCTTTTGATCATAAGAAGAGTGAATGTAAGTATAGCAACAATTGTTGCCTCTAGCATAATACAAAAACAGCACTATGCTAGGTGTCCATTGGTTTGCTGTTTAATCTATATGCCTTGTTTCCTCACAGCTTAAAACCATCAGATATTTTAGCTCTTCTAGACCTGAAGGAACCTCAAAGTGATGTTTTCTACATCACTGTCATTCTCACAGTTGAACCCCTCCCCAAATCACCTCCCAAAACCTGATCCTTTCCACAAAGTGGGTCTTTGCACTGAATGAAGCTACAAGATGATGCCACGCCTGAAACTAGTTTAGGACAGAACAAAGGTGTAGTTTTCGGTCTGGTGGAACAGGGAAAATGTTCTCCAAGATGCAAATTTATTCATTCTAACATTTTCACCTGACCTTGCCCCATTGATGAAATAACCAAATGAGGTCAAAGGTCACTCGGCAAATTGAGACAATGACATCTGCAGGATGTGGCATTGAATCTTTATGTATCTAAAATATTTCTGAACACTCTTGTAACCATTCTTTGTTATAATAGGTTGTGCATGTCATAATTTTTCTTATTTTTTATATGTATAAATAGGATATATTTGTATAATTCAGACTATGCAGTTTTCCATTGGCAACAATTGTTGCTCAGCATAAAACCAACATTTTCAGCAACATAACCAAAATAAAATGCATTAATTCTACAGATGCTTCGATCAGGTTTATTGCTGCCGATATCGATACCGATCACCCATGAGGTCGATCTCTGCTGATCACCTGAATTGGTTGTTAATTTTTTGCATTAATTAGAAATACTATGTGATCTGGCAAAATTTTAAAAATATCTGGTTATAAATTCACCTAATTAACGTAAACATGCAACAAAGTTGCAGGCACAATACAGCAGCTACTGTTCAATCAGTCCAAGAAGAATATTGTTGACTGGAAAGTAACACATACATTTGATGGATTAATAACAGATCTTTCTCTCTGTCTCCTCAGACTGAGTGACTGTAACCTCTCAGAGAGAAGCTGTGAAGCTCTGTCCTCAGTTCTCAGCTCCCAGTCCTCCAGTCTCAGAGAACTGGACCTGAGTAACAACAACCTGCAGGATTCAGGAGTGAAGCTTCTCTCTGCTGGACTGAAGAGTCCAAACTGCAACCTGGAAACTCTCAGGTAAAATGTTCTCCATCCTGGTGAAACCAGATTTCTGTCCTTTGGCTGCTATAAGATCTTGTAAATTTTATTTTAGTAGCAGATTATAACATCAGTAAATGTCTGACTTTGATGATGCTAATCATGCTAAGTCTTGACACATAAACTCAGCTGGTTTTCATTTACTCCAGGCTGAAAGAACCAAGAAGAGAGGAATGTAGAAAGGTGGGGATCAGGCTTTAACTGTTAGTGTAACGCTGGACACTTGACAGATTGCTGCATCCTCAGTGTACAAAGAAGCATTATTGCAGATTCTTCCTCCAACCAGTTGTTAGACTTTCTCATCCATTTTACAAATTACAAATTTTTATTTTTATTACCTACAGAATGACGTAAAGTTTTATTACCATTTTATGATATTAATACCATAATTAATATCATTCCTTGAGTGTTTGCCTCATGTGAAAATGATCAGTTCAGATCTTGGGTTCTACCTCAATGTTCTCATCATGTGATGAATTGTGTGTCTGCAGCTTATCAGGCTGTTTGGTCTCAGAGGAAGGCTGTGCTTCTCTGGCCTCAGCTCTGACCTCCAACCCCTCCCATCTGAAAGAGTTGGACCTGAGCTACAATCATCCAGGAGACTCAGGAGTGAAGCTGCTGTCGGCTGGACTGAAGGATCCACACTGGAGACTGGAAGCTCTCAGGTATGGAGGAACCTGCTGCAGGAGCAGAGAAGGTCTGATAGAGGAGGAAGAGGGAGAAATGTCTTTAGTCAGTCTGCTGGGAAACATTTAGTTTGAAGCTTAAAATTTATTATGCTAATTCAGTATTTGGCTTGTATTTATTACAGTTAAATTATAAATACTGCTGGTAATTTTGGCTATGTAAGTTTGCAAACTACATCCAATTAAAAACTGTAGTAATCTTTCACATGGTGCTGAATGATCCTGGGAAACCGACCCATCTACTGGAACCACAATGACATGGTAGTCAGAGCAGCAGGGGGCCAAATATAGCTCCATGTGGAACCAAGAGGTTGGAGAGAGAAAATCAGTTTGAAACTGTTTCCTATCAGAGTTCAGTTTGTCTCTCTGTCTTCACAAACCAGGAGCATCATGGGCTGGGCGGGGCTTCCACTGATGGATCTACTGAGGAAATACAAGAAGCTGATTGGCTGATGGACAGGAAGTTAAAATATGAAGATAAATTACATCACAAATCAGACAGTATTGGTGTTGTGGATAGGCGTAGCGCGGGATCACATGGTGTTATTAGTGATTATAGATCACCTGTTGCTCACCTGCTGACTTTAGTCAGTGGGTGATGGGGGAGGTTTACTTTTTACTGACCGCTTCAAGCTAGTATGTTTTTGTCTTTGATCACTGTTTAAACCTGCAGATCTGGTTTTAATTCTGCTTTTGGACACAAATATCTGATATCCACTGATGTTCTGCCTTTGAATTTTGATGATATTGAAGAAAATAAAATCATCTTAACTGCAGCTTGGATTGAAGTTTTGATCAGCTGGAGCTTCAACAATGATTCTCCAGGAGCGTGCTGTGGTGGCGCAGGGGGTTAGGAGGCCCCGCGTTTGGAGGCCTTAGTCCTCGACGCGGACGTCGCGGGTTCGACTCCCGGTCCTCGCATGTCTTCCCCCCTCTCCTTCCTGTCTGCCTACTCTGGAAAAAATACGAGCCACTAGCGCCGCAAAAACTCTTCGGAGAAAAAAATGAAAAAAAACAAAAAACAATGATTCCCTATTCAGCTGATCAGTGACTTTGTTTGACCGTCGCTAATATTTGGTAATAAAGAGACATGGCTGAGAGCAAATATAGATTTTAGATCAAGTTTAAATGTTTCAGTGACAGGAAGAAAGGAACAAGAGGAGGATGAGCAACATCTAGAAATGATTATCTATATTCAGAAAAATAAGTAGAGGAACTGATCAGTAAAGATATAACTATTGTAGTGTTAATCTATCAATAGTCAGCCCCGCCCATTCCTCACAACTCCTCTGAGCTGACTACTGACCAGTTCTCCGTCTAACGGGTCCGGAATATCTCTAAGACCTGGGTCTTACCCTACGTGAAGTGTATGAGAGATAATCTGTTTAAACCGGTGGCGAGAGAGACTCGTCTAGCTCTAACTACCTTCGATCCAGAAGTTACGACCCTCTACAGTTAAGGAACAGTCAACTGAGTAGCCCTCACAGCTGCGTAGTCCCAATAACCACTCCTGTTAACGGTAGCCCTCTCTCTTAAATAACCTGCACTTGGAAACGGCTAGATTAGATTTAGTGACTTAGATTCAAGTCCCAGGGTCGTTATTTTTACTCTCACTAAAGGAAAGTCCGAAGCCTCCACATTACTGGAATCATGTACACTGGTTTTACTTTAATTGGAGAAACTACAACAATCAATGACTCAATTAATTTCAATGTCCACCATCCTCTATAGAATTTTATAAAGATATATTTATTAAGCAAGCTTCAGCAGGGGTAAGTGACATACAGATTAATTATTAAAGATTACAATACCAAATCAAAATAATAAAATCAACATGACCCAACATATTATCCTTATTTCCTCCCCTGACCTGTGTCACTAATTAGCTAAGAGAGGCTTTTAGGGCGCAGTTCGTCTCATACCCAGATGGCAGTTGATCTCGGCAACAGAAGTCCTTAAATTCCTTGGTTCAGAATCTTTATCCTTGTGTGGAAAAATCCTCTTTGGAATAGAAGCAAAGCAGAATTGGTCCTTGTCCTTCGAACATCCAATCCTTCATCCCTCCTGGGATCTTTGTCTGTTCTCCAAGTCCGTTGCAGTGGGTTTGAGATCGTTGGGTTGAGGCAGAGTCGGCTGTAGAATCATGAGCCAGGGCTGGGGGATGATGGCTCTTGTCCCTTCTTGTCGGCGCGAAGTCTCAATTTCCCCGTGGCTCTAGGGTGCGGTCCTCTGCTGGTGTTTCCTCTGCGTCCTCCTGTCGACTTGCTGCCGGGAACCAAGAGCGAAGCTGTTCCTCTTTCTGCCGTCTTTTATACTATCCCAGCCCATGATTGTGTATGGGAGAGACAGCTGGCATACGTGACTGTTTGCGTGTTCGCCGAGGAGGTGGAAAGTCCCACCCTTGCCCAACCGTCAGCCCTTGCATGACTCACAGCGCTAACCTCCTTTGAACTTCCCTCTTTGCAGGCCATCTGCTGTCTTCCATTTCCCTTGAGACTTTGCTTCTGCTTTAGCTTGCCCATTACGACACAGCCTGGGATCCATCTACTTAGATCATTGCATGTCTGTTTTCTGTTAATTCCTTCTAATTAGTTTACCACCATCATTATGTCCAATCTCCCTGTCCTTCACATTCATCTTAACGTTGAGTCCACTCACATTTGCACCGAGACATCATGCATAATCATCATGTTATTCTCCTTACAGAGTAAAATACAAAAGTATATGAGTAAAATACAAGAATACATGTTTAAAAATCATTCAGTGTTTACATGTGCACATATATATATTCATTTATAATTATACTTAAATCAACTCATAGATTACTCAGTTCCCTCAGGCCTTTATGCTCCGTTTTCTGCGTGTACCTGGAGAGATCTCACAACCCCATGCCAGTTTTCACGACACTATTATTATCAGTAACATGTGGTAACTTTAATGCATATGGAAAACAATGGGATGGAAACAGAACACTGAAAGTAACTGAAAGAGCAGCAGAAGAACATTTAGAGGGAACGAACTGATGATGTTTGAATGATGGAAAGAGACAAAAACATGTTGATCCAGGAAATGGATCAGTCCTTGATTTAACTCTAGTGTCTAGGAAGATTTCAGCTGATTGTGGAATATTCTTCTGACTAAGAACGTGTGGAGTGCATGGAGCTAAATAGGAACTGAAATAATAATGAATTTATTCTGATTCAACCATCTTCAAACTGTCACATCACTCGTTCAGGAGTCTAAGGAGTTCAGCAATTAGATTTCTATGATGATTTACTGAGGATAGAAAAGACATTAAAACAATATTGGATGGAGCTTCAGACCAATCAGCCCCCAGAAGCAAAGATGAGAAGAAAAGCAGCTCCATGGTGTCAGATGGATGTTTAAAAGTTCTCAGAGTGAAATAAATAACTTCAGATTTCAAGCAAACCTTTCAAATTTAATGAAGTTGTGGGTTAAAATATAAAACACATGAAAAAGTGAATAAAACTATTCATAAGGCAAAGAGATCAAGACGTTTAGTAGCTTTATCTATTTGACAGTTTGATCTCCACCAGGAGGCGACATCTGGAAAATGATCAAACGTATGAAAGCAATCAGGGAATAAAATAAATCCCTTGTTTTCCAGAAGGAGGGAAGAATTGCAGTGAATGGTGAAAAAAAAGTAGAAAAAGTAAAAATGAGAGTAGAGGAACTCGTTCAGATCCAAAGTTCTGATAAATTTACTGAGAAAGATAAAAAAGACAAGATCAGCTCATCCAGAACTTCTGCAGTGGAGGGAGGATTACTTTTACAACCCATTACTGCAGCTGCTGGTTTCAGGATGCTGCTTCTTCTTCTGGGTCTTATTGTAAATGTGTGCAGCGCCACCTGGTGGTGTTGGTTGGTAGAGGAAGTGCTGAAAGAGACTGATGGTCTGACCCCCCTCCTCCTTTCAGGGTGGAGCCTGCTGGAGTCCCATTCTTGACACCAGGTCTGAGGAAGTGTAAGTGTGTTTTTCATCTGATTCATGACAACAAAGCAGCTCACATTCAACCATCTTCAAACTGTCACATCACTCATTCAGGAGTCATCATCAAAGTGTCAATAAATGATCAATAACTGCAGCTGGATTGTGTTTGTTCTCTCCATCAGATTCCTGTCATCTCACCATCGACACAAACACAGTGAACAGAGAGCTCAAACTGTCTGAAGACAACAGGAAGGTGACATGTGTGAAGGAGCTTCAATCATATCCATATCATCCAGACAGATTTGATTACTGGCCTCAGCTGCTGTGTAGAACTGGTCTGACTGGTCGCTGTTACTGGGAGGTTGAGTGGAGAGGAACAGTTTATATATCAGTGAGTTACAGAAGAATCAGGAGGAAAGGAGACAGTAGAGACTGTTGGTTTGAAAGGAATGATCATTCCTGGAGTCTGAGCTGCTCTGATGTTGATGGTTACTCTGTCTGGCACAATAACATAGAAACTCGTCTCTCCTCCTCCTCTGACTCTAACAGAGTAGCAGTGTATGTGGACTGTCCTGCTGGCATTCTGTCCTTCTACAGAGTTTCCTCTGACTCACTGATCCTCCTCCACACCTTCAACACCACATTCACTGAACCTCTGATTCCTGGATTTGGGTTCTGGCCCAGTTATGGTTCCTCAGTGTTTCTGTGCTGAGTTGAGTCTAAAGAGTCTAAAGATTTTCATCCTGCTAGAAAATCTCTCACTGATTAAAAGATAGTTCAGTCTCTACATGTGTTTCATTCAGAAACATATTTTCATGGATCCAAACTGTTTTTTGGTTAAACTCTTCTACACAACCCTGGGATTATTCCTGGATTATAACTGGATCAACTTGTTTTTTCAGTTTCCAGTCAAAGATTCACAATGAATCTCAAGATGTTTTGTTTCTCTCTTGATTTATTGTCATTTCATTTATCATTCAGATTTCTTTACATTTACGGCAGTTTTTCTCAATCACTGGACATTTTTTTGTTTCTGTCAACTCATATATTCATAAATTCGTCTTGGATTCAAATGTTATTTTTTGTATATTTACTGCAGTTTTACTTCATGTGTTTTACTGAACAATAAACACATTTTATTCTGAATTTTATTAATTTGCTGCTCATCCTGTTCTGTTCCTGAAACAAATGGTGATTGTCATGTTATTATCAACTTGGTCATAAAAAGTTAATATTTATACAAAGACAACCTTCAAACCTGACCCAGTTCCACTGGTTCTGTCAGGAGGAATGGACCAGAACTCCAACAACCTCTCATGAGAACCTTGTGGAGGAAACCCTAATATTTGACAAAGTCAGACAGTTTAGTGGAAATTTGACCAAAACCTGAGGAGATAAAATTCAGATTTGCTGGAGGTTATCTAGAGTACTGGGTCCTAAATGTTTTTACTTTATATAAATGATATTTACAATGAATCTAACTGGTTCACATTTACTTTATTTGCTGATGGTTCTACATTATGCAGCTCTGGGATGTTTTTAGAAACTTCTCAGTTTAATGGACCCACCATGTTGGAGACCATTAAATACAAGCATTGAAGAAATTTTTTGGCAAAAAATAAAATCTCACTAATTTATGGCAAAAGAAAAATTTAGATGTTTAGTAACAAGAAAATAAAAAGTGATGTCAAGCACATGATAATACTGAAATAAAACGAGTGAATAAAATCTGATTTTTGCAAATGGTAATAGACCACAAATTGGAAGGATCATCTTGACAAGATGTTTTTTGACATTTAAAGCTAAAATGTCAAAAAACTACTGCAATATTGAATAAATAGAATTATTTTCTAAATAAGAAATCACTTTACATGTTACATTGTTGCTTAATGTTTCCATACAATTATAGAGTGAAGATCTGGTGAAGCTTTTTAAGAGACAATAAGATAAGATAAGATTTATTTGTCATTGTCATCAACAGATTACAACGAGATTGGGATTTCCTCGACTCGAGTTAAGATGCAGGTTATGTGTATGTACATAATATACAAATCCAACATATAACATTATAACATTATACAACATTAGAACATTATAAATCCAACACAAATTCTCCAGAAGAAACCGATCTGAATTATAGCTGCGCTGGTTATTTTCATCCAGCTAATTGAAATTCAATTCAAAAATACTTAATTGATCCCAAAGAGAAATTAAATGTTGTAACTCATAAATTCAAAGTCTTCAAAGGTTTATTGTAGATCATGATGGCTGTTGGTAGGTAAGATCTCTTAACCCTTTCATGCATTAATTATGATTTTTTAAAAGTCAGTTTTATTTTTCCAAAGTGTTTTTGATTTTCTTAAGACATAAAATTGGTGAGAAAAGAATTTAAAAAAAATATATATATATTTCTAGGATTTACCCAAATGTCCACTCAGGTGGACAACATGCGCTTTAATTTTTTTATTAATGAAATGCTGTACATCATAATGTGAATATATTTTGACATTAGTTAACAGAATGTATAAAAATAAAACATTGCATTCAGCTCTCATCATAGTCTAATGTTCACTACTACATCACTTTATTCACTTACTTTCATTAAACATCTTGATCTCATTTTATTATCTTGGCTCCTCTTAGACAGAATGATATTATTGTGGACATTTTCAATTTTACAAAACTAACAATATTGAACATGACAGTTTTCTGTAAGATGACAGTTCAGTCTCTTTGTTTATAAACCTATAAAAATCCAAATGTATCTTGTATTAAAATGTTCAAAGCACTGAGGTTGCAAACAACACATTGGATGAAAATGTATTTAGTTTTTTGTGTGTGCAGGCTGGTTCAATGCATGTTGATATTTTTGGTATCAGTGATGTATGGCCAGTGTTCTCCAGGCCTCAGCCTGATCTCATGTGGTGCCTTAGACCAGTGGTGTCCAAAGTCTGTCCTGGAGGGCCGGCATCCTGCATGTTTTAGTTCTCTCCCTGATTCAACAAACCTGGACCAAATGATGGCTCATTAGAAGGCCTAAGCAGGACACTGACATGCTAAGGAGGAAGTTACAACCAGGCAGAAAACTAGACCATGCAGGATGTTCGTAGAGACATCACTGCCTTACTCACCAGTCTGCGTTTTGATGGTGATGGGATGAGACTGGCACACTTGAGCTGCCGGATGAATCCTCATTTATTATCACACAAGCTACAGATGCCTTGAAATGTAAAAGATTCATCGTCTCCATGAAGTAAAAAAAACACTTAATATCATGTCAAGATGAAGACCTGCTCTGATGATCAATACATTCTTGACCTTGGGTGTCTGAGGTATGACGAGTTTCCATATTCATTCCTGGAAATGTCTCCAGTTCCTGTTCTGCTAAGGCCACATTTTCTTTTCTTGTTTGACATTCATACTGGTTTGTATTCTGTCATTTGCTGCATCTTCAGTTATTTCATGTCCCTCAACATCTTGATTTACCTCAGTGTCCAAAGGTTCTTCATCATCCTCATCTCTGTCACTACTCCTGCCACTGGCCAGCAAAGTATAAAAACTTTACTTCTTAATGGAAACAATGGAAATTTTTTCCTTTCAAAATCTTCAAGTTAAAAACTAAAATATAGGTCCATGCTTTCACAGCCAAAATACTTGCTGGAAATGGTACAGTTTGTAGAACTATAGTCACAGTAATGATATCAATGCCTGCAAAAATATTGCCACTGATGTACGATGTCCACTCTAGTGGAAAAGTGATTAGTTGTAATTGTCTCCAAATACAAAGTTGTTATTTGGATAATACATCAGTATTATTATCTTTAGGGATTACTTTACATACAGGAGAAGGAGATACTGGATATTACTGATTTGTCCAGCATTATTTTGTCTGTTTGCCATAGTTGGATTTAACTAAATTTTCTTGTACTTTAGGTGGATGGCCAGTAGATGGCAGTGTATTGTATGATGCACTAATGTTCACTTTAGTGGTCTGTGTGCATTTATAACAAAAAAACATATATACACATAAGAAAATATCTGTCCACTGTAGTGACCACAACACATGTTAAGGTAAAATACTACTCACAGTGCGTACTTTAAAATTGTATTATTTAGTTGAATCAGAAGATCATTGACAATGTATAAAGTCTATAATGAACTCATTTTGTGGTGTATATATTATTACGTAATAATAATAATGTATTTGCATTATGTTATGGGATGCAGGTCTGTCCACTGAATCCTTCACCTGCCGGTTCATTGCACTTTAGATAGTGGGACATTTTGATGAGCTCTGGGTTCCCCAATGATCTCATCCAGTACTTACTCCATGTCGACTTTCTTCTCATATTTAGGTTTGGTTTTCAGGTAGGTTGTCTCAGAATGCTTATTTTATCTCTTATTTTAGTCTGGCTCACCAAGATTATGTCACACACATGAGAACACTTATTTTGTAATTTTATTTTTCTATGTTTTTCTTAGTGTGGACCTAATACTATGTTGTAGAAAATAAAACTGACATAAATGGTAAATGGACTGAACTTATATAGCGCTTTTCCAGTCATTTTTGACCACTCAAAGCGCTTTACACTAGAGTCACATTCACCCAGTCGCACTCACAAGCACGCACACATTTATACACCGATACACAGATCGGTAGGCAATTTGGGGTTAAGTGCCTTGCCCAGAGGCACATCGACATGTGGCAGGAGCAAGCTGGAATCGAACCTACAACCTTCCGATCGCAAGACGACTACTCTACCAAACAGCCACAGTCACCCCATAAAGATATATAAAGATATAATTTTCTACATATTTATTATCTAAAAATTAAAATCTTTACATATGTGGAATACAAGATGTTAGCTTTGTTAGCTAATCTGTTTAAGGTGACAACTATGATATGAATAATTATTTATATCTTGATTGAGGCACGTTTATTCCTCCATACAGTATTTTCCCTTTAACTGAAGAGTTTTTTTGTTGATTTGCCAATAACATAAAGTTATAATTTAAACTAAAGATTGTTGCTTCAAACAACATACCTAATCACTTTTGCTATAAAGAGCAACACTAAATAAAAACAACTCATCAGCTTTCATGCGGTCTCAATCCACTATCCTTAAATTTGGAAAGTTGTTGCCATGGCGACTCCAGTCCAGATGTAGAGATTTGGTTTCCTGTAGGAGATTAAAGCCGAACACAAACTGGAGGAAACGCTCACAGTTCTTAGTAGAAACAGACTTTACTCAATTAACAGCAGTAATGTTTACATTTATTATTACTTCTCTTAATGGACCAAATTCCTGATGTTTCCAACTGATTTTAGTTTTTAAAGTTCGGAGCCTGAACATCACTGAATGGGAGGAGGGCAGATTTCCCAGCATTCAGTCTAAAGAAGCTCAGCTCTTCTCAGCTCTGAGACATTTTCTGAATAAATCCCAGTCAGTGGAATCTGCAGACCTGCTCAGATCCAAACATCCCATTTTTCAGGAGTCACTGGTTTCATCTGTGTCATTGTTCCAGCTGCTGAGGTCAGAATCCAGCTGTGAAACCTGGAGGTTGAATGTTCAGGTTCTCTCCTCCCAAACATCCCCCCTCCCTCAAGCTGTGGAGAACAGCTGGAAAACAGCTGCATGTGTAAATAATGAGTCTGGAACAAGCTGCCACCTAAAACTAAAACACGTAGTACTAAAACCACTACGAAAACATGTGGTTTTAGTAGTGTGGTGATATTAAGAACTACAGTTTAGATTGTTAAAAAATTTTATGTTTACTTTCTGTTTGTATTTATAGTCAGATCAGTTACTGCAACAAGAAGCAACCAGCTGTTCTTTTCTCTGGGCTCATTTCTCCTCATGAAGAAATTATGAAACATTTTCATCAGAACTTCTTTGCTTCCTCATGGAGATTTATCAACCTGCCTCTGATTTCATTGCAGACCTCCCACTTCCTGGTTCTACTGTTCTCAAAGAAGAAACTACAAAACAGATGGTATACATAACTGATTCTGTACACCACATAATCAGTTATACAACGTTTATCACACCTTGACTTTGAACTCTTGAGTTATTCAAGTCAGGTAAAAGTTCAGTTCTGTTCCCTCACATCTCTGTGTAGGTGTGGTACCAGTCTGGTTCTGCTGTGGTTCAGTTGAGTCTCAGTTTGTTGTTCAGATTCTCTTTATCAAATCTTTGGACCATTTGCACAAATTGTAAGTTTGATTTTTTCCTTCTTGAACTTTGACTTTAGGAACTTTCCTGCTAGGTTTTGCTCTCTGATGTTTAGAAAACATGTTCACTTCTGATTTCAGTTGAAAGTTTCATCTCTGCTGTTTGAAGGTTAATCTGGAGGATTATTAGATTATTTAGAACTGGAATGATGAACAGCTGATGTTTCTTTGTTTTCTTCTCTGAACAAACTGCTTCATGATTTCATTTCCTGGAATCAAACTCTGGTCTCCACTGTTAAACTCAGAAACAACAGTGTCTTGTTGCTTTTTTTAAAATTAAAATGTTAATGTATATTATTATTATAAAATAGTACTGTTGAAATGTGTTCAATTCAGTCAGAATATTAAATCGGTCATCTTTGATGCAGCAGATAATCCACTTGTAGAGATTAATAATTAACTAACTAAAATACTTCCTGTTATTCAGGTTGAATCAGTGAATGTAAATGTTGCTCCATGTCTCCATCTAGTGGACTGATAGTAGAAGTGCAGCAGCTGATGGCAGCTTCCTCTGCCTCTCTGCTGTCTGACTGCATTCACCTGACACTGATATGAAGCAGAGAAGAAGAGCCAATCAGAGGAGGAGCAGCTGATCTTTTTCCAGCTCTAATGATGTAAAGGATGATCAGAGTTGATGTGCAGATGAATGATGTGTGTTTCCTCTGCAGGTGAAGGTAGAAAGTGTGTGTGAGCTGATGTGAATTCAGCAGCATGGATCAGTGTGAGGACAGAGAGGAGGGAGTCCCTCCCTCTAAAACCACTCTGTGTGGGGAAGATGAGCCCCAGAGCAAAGGTCAGAGGTGAGGTCACCATCTCTAACTGTCCACAGCCCTTTTCACACAGCGTTCACTATATCAGGCCAGAACAGACGTGGTGATGAAGCTGCTGCTGCTCCTCTTTGCTGATTAAGTTTTAATCATCATGTTTCTGTCAGGATCCATCAGAGACTCAAACCAGAACCAGAACCAGAACCCAGCTGTGTGTCCTTTAAGAGCGACAGGTCAAAGGATGAGATCATTGACTTTAAATCTCCTGGATCTCCACCATCAGAGAGGTGAGCTGTTTCTAACTGCTGTAACTGTTCAGTTTATATCTATTATTGTGGCCATGTGATGATACCAAGTTCTGTTGGGTTCTGTTGTAATTGGAAAATTATACTAAATATTATGTTATTTTCTTTTAATATGTCAGACATCAATGACATTGATGTCTCCATGCTTACATGGTCCAATAATCAACTTAGGAACATTGTATCATGGACTTCAATGGTCTCTATAGGAGCCAAATTTGTGTATTTTGGGTTTTTGGTAACTAGATGGGACTATGAACTCCAGTATATGAACCAAGAGCTGACAGGTGTTGAACCCAGAAGGCCATACAAGTTTTTGACCACTGTGGTGGAGTTATTGTTAACGCTGTTGCCATGTATCATGGAATAAATGGATTTGTTCACAAATAGTTCATCTGACTGGAATAAATTCAGAATTTGATCTCTGGGATTGACTTTACACGCGATCAACAGGTACAAAGTTAGCCACTCAGCGCGTCATTAAAAAGCAGCAACGGATCAATGCTTAACGAGTGCAGTATTAAACTGTCTGGTATGCTGTCAAAAATCTGCCCTTTTTGGACTTTGAGGAACTCTGATGTATGTGATTCTGTACAGCATCCACCAGTCATCAACCCATCAAACTGGATTAAAGCAACAAGCTTTAATCCCAGCAACAAGCTGGGATTAAATCCAAAGGGAATGTAGTGGCCAGCACTGTGACATCTGTGAGTGGTTCAGGAGAGGTTGATCAGCAACATGCTGCAGCTAGAGGAAGTGATGGCTGCTGGGCTTGTTGTTCAGAACCTCACCCACTAGAAGAATGCAACAAATTTAAATGAAATCTTCACAAGGATAAAGTCTTTCTGTTGAGAAGAAAAGGATTATGTCTTGGCTGTCTGCAGTGAGGCCACAATAGCAGGAATTGTGAAGCATTATTTCTGTGAAGGATCAGCTGATAAACAAGAAATGTCAAGAGAAGACCAAAGGTTTCTCAATATTATGGAAACGTCTGCAGCAATACATGATGGAAAGTATTGCTTGAACCTGCCATTCAAATCAATGGATTTCTGTTTACCAAACAATTTTGCAGTAGTCAAACAGAAGCCCCTTTTGCACTGCACAGCCAGACTCAGACCGACTAAGGTTGATTATTTTGGGCCATTTGAAGTTAAAATAGGAAGAACACATTGCAGGAGATATGGTGTTTTGTTTACCTGCCTGGCAATTCGAACCATCCATTTGGAGACTGCAGCTACACTTGATACAGATTCCTGCATCACCGCATTGAGGAGATTTATCAGCAGAAGAGATTTATGGTCTGATAATGCAACAAACTTTGTAATGGTGCTGAGAAAACTGAAATAAGCTATTGTTAAGCTAAACAAGGACACAATAAAGTCATTTTTAGTACAGGTGGAAATTAATTGGATTTTTAATCTACCTGCTGCTTCCCATTTTGGTAGTGTTTGGGAACGAATGATTCATCTGGTGAGAAAAGTACTCAACTTAGTGCTGCGTCAGCCAACTCTTGATAAAGGGCTGAGTACAGAATTGTGTGAAGCAGAAGCCATCTTTAACGATCGCCGTATTACAACCCTCTTAGATGATCCAAATGATCTGGAGCCACTTACCGCCAATCATCTGCTCTTGCTCCGAGGAAAGCCTTCACTTCCCCATGGAACATTAAAGCGGGAGGATCAGTATGGAAAAAGACCATGAAAACAGGTACAATACTTGGCTCACCTGTTTTGGAAGAGATGGGTTCGAGAATATTTACCTTTGCTTCAAGAAAAGCAGAAATAGAATTAGAGGTGGAAAACTCTTGCTGTTGGAGATATTGTGGTCATAATGGATCCTTCTGCACTTTGAGGATCTTGGCATCTTGGCAAGGTTTTGGAAATGTTTCCAGATGGTTATGGTTTCGTGAGGTCAGTAAAGCTGAAGAATAAGTCCAATATTATTGAGAGACCAATTTCCAAACGTTGCATGTTATATGGTGTCTAAATTAATGTGTTAATGTCACATTTGTGTCACATATTTTCTCCTGTATTATCATTGTTGTGGGAATTGGCATATATGTTTGTTATGCCAATTAGGGGCCAGTGAATAGGAGCCAAATGTGTATTTTGGGGATTTTAGTCACTAGATGGGGGTGTGGCCTCCAGAATATGAGCCAAGAGGTGACAGGTAGTTGACAGGTGTTGAACCCAGAAGGGCATACAAGTTTTTGACTGGTATGGCAGAGTCATTGTTAATGCTGTTGCTGTGTATACTGGATTAATTGGATTTTGTTCACAAGTGGTTTCATCTGACTGGAATAAATTCGGAATTTGAACAACAAAGAAGATCTCTGGGATTGACTTTACATGCAATCAACAGGTATAACATGAGCCACTCAGCACATCTTAAAAATGTAGCAATGGATCAACGCTTAACTATTACTTAACTATAACTATTGGCTATTACAGCCAGTTTAATACTGGCTACTACAGTCTCCAGTGACTGCAATGAAGTACAACTGAATTAGTGGTAAATTAATGAAAGATCTTTGGAGTATTAATCAGGTCCGTTTAGATCCACATTCTCTACCCATAGTTTCTCCAGGTCCATCTAGTTAACAGAAATCTAGAAATCTGGTCTGATTTCCAGATGTTTCCCTGATATCGAATAAACAATTAATCATGTAGTGATACTCCTCCCTAGAGGCCAACAAAAAGAGAAGTTACTGCTGATGAATAACAGGAAACAAAATATCTAACCAGAATAAGCTCACTTTTCTGCTGTAACCTCTAAAATATAAAATGGAAAGAACAAGGAAAATCCTCAATCAGGACACATAAACTATTATGTTAACATGACCTTTGAACCATAAACATTTAACTGCATTTTATTCTGTTTTCTTCATTTTTCCAGATGAAACAGGCACATTTATTTAATCATATATTCTTAACACACAAACAAAAAAGCAGAAGTGAATTTAATGTCTAGGTTAATATTTGTATTAACCTATGATTAATGTTGAATGATTAATGTTGAATGAAAAACGTTTACATGGATTTTGTGATTCCTATTTCAAACATCACCAAAATCTCAGAAACATATTTCTGCTCTTTAAACAAGGCTGAACATTATTTAGGAGGATCAATGATCAGGAACGTGTTGGAGGATTGAACTGGTTCTGATGGGAATCATTTAGAACATGAAGTTGATGATCTGTGTGGTTCTGTTGTGTCTCACACCTTTTTATTTTACAATGAATCAAAATAGAAATAATCTTTAAATGAAACCTCCACAGAAAGTTTATAGTAGATGTTTTTCTATCAGGATCCATCAGTGAATACAGCCACAACCAGAACCCAGCTGTGTGTCCTGTAAAAGTGATGAATCAAGAAATTATCGCACTGACTTTAATTCTCCTGGACCTCCATCATCAGAGAAGTGAGCTGTTTCTAATGGCTGTATCTGTGGAAAATGAACCAGTGAGAACTCAAATATTTCCAGTTATAATTACAGAGGTTTGATCCATTACCTACAGAAACCAACTGTTCTAATGAAAGCACCTTTATATATTAATCTCTGGGGTGATGATGATGATGTTCTGCTGCTATCTGGCTCCATGTCAGACTAATATGCTCCATGTGGGACATACAGTATTTCCCACAGGCAGGGAAGGAAAGCTTCATGATGTGGTAGGCAAGATCTGCTGGAACTCAACCAACCTGAGCTGATCTGGACCATCAAAGGTTCTGCTGGTTCTTGGTGGGATCAGCAGTAACATTAAATCTTTAAATCTACTTGGATCATTTGATTCACTGCTCACATTAAGGTATCGCTTCATGGACCTTTACATTCAGATTGTCTATGTGTGGACAGATACAATGTGAGCTCATTGGCTTCCAGGAATCTATAGGATCCATTTTTAAAATTCTCACAACATCCATTAGAGGATCCCACATAGACTTTTATCCACATATCTCAGATGACCTCCATCTCCCCATGACCTCAGATCTAGTCATTTGAACCTGATGGATCTATGTGGAAAGAGCCTTCACATACACTCTTCCCAAGCTCTGGGAAAATGTCTCCACCAGTATCAGATCTGCTGACACTGTGGACTGTCTGAAGTCCAAGTTCAGCACCAACTTTTTAAAATGTCTATTGAGTGATTGTTGTGTTACTTTTCTTCATTGTGTTCATGTGATGATCTGTTTTAACAGCTTTTATTGTGAAACTTTTGATGATTTAATTTATAACTGGTGGATGAATATTTCTTGACTTCCTCATTGTTCCTGGTTCCTCCACAGAGTGGACCAGCAGAGCTCAGAGGTTCCCAGTGGTCCATCTGCTCAGCAGCATCAAATACAGCGGGACTCCATATTTATGGTGTGTATATGTGCAACAAATACTTTTCTATGGGTTCTGTTCACATTCATCTCCATGCTGGTCTTTGTAGATCAGAGGAAAGCGAGTCTGTTCATTGTCCATCTGGTTTTTGGCTCCATCATTTCAGTCTGATGTTTCCTACATCTATTATTCTGTTGCAGCTGCTGGAGGACAATATTGTCACATTTGTGAAAAATGAGCTGAAGAAGATTCAGAAGGTTCTGAGTCCTGATGACACAGAATGTTCAGAGAGTCAGAGAGAGGATGATGATGTGTTGGACGGTGAGGATGAAGAGCAGAGGAGAAGCAGCAGAGAGGCACTGATGAAGATCACACTAAACTTCCTGAGGAGGATGAAGCAGGAGGAGCTGGCTGACCGTCTGCAGAGCAGTAAGAGGATTTCTACAAAGATTTAACCTGATGGATAAATCACACATTTACTGATGTTTGAAGAGATGGAATCACATTTATTAACATCATCTTCAGAAAATAATATTGTTTAGTTACTGATTTTACATTTTGTGTTATTAGAACAATTTGCTGCAGTTTGTCAACAACAACTTAAATTTTGTTTGAAGAAGAAGTTCCAGTCTGTGTTTGAGGGGATTGCTAAAGCAGGAAGTCCAACCCTTCTGAACCAGATCTACACAGAGCTCTACATCACAGAGGGAGAGACTGGAGGGGTCAATGATGAACATGAGGTCAGACAGATTGAAACAGCATCCAGGAAACCAGACAGACCAGAAACAACAATCAGACAAGAAGACATCTTTAAAGTCCCACCTGGAAGAGATCAACCAATCAGAACAGTGATGACAAAGGGAGTGGCTGGCATTGGGAAAACAGTCCTAACACAGAAGTTCACTCTGGACTGGGCTGAAGACAAAGCCCACCAGAACATCCAGTTCATATTTCCATTCACCTTCAGAGAGCTGAATGTGCTGAAAGAGAAAAAGTTCAGCTTGGTGGAACTTGTTCATTATTTCTTTAGTGAAACCAAAGAAATCTGCAGCTTTGAACACTTCCAGGTTCTGTTCATCTTTGATGGTCTGGATGAGAGTCGACTTCCTCTGGACTTCCACAACAAGGAGATCCTGACTGATGCTACAGAGTCCACCTCAGTGGATGTTCTGCTGACAAACCTCATCAGGGGGAAACTGCTTCCCTCTGCTCTCCTCTGGATAACCACACGACCTGCAGCAGCCAGTCAGATCCCTCCTCAGTGTGTTGGCATGGTATCAGAGGTCAGAGGGTTCAATGACCCACAGAAGGAGGAGTACTTCAGGAAGAGATTCAGAGATAAGCAACAGGCCAGCAGAATCATCTCCCACATGAAGACATCACGAAGCCTCCACATCATGTGCCACATCCCAGTCTTCTGCTGGATCACTACTACAGTTCTGGAGGATGTGTTGGAGACCAGAGAGGGAGGAGAGCTGCCCAGAACAATTACTGAGATGTACATCCTCTTCCTTGTTGTTCAGACCAAAGTGAAGAAGGTCAAGTATGATGGAGGAGCTGAAACAGATCCACACTTGAGTCCAGAGAGCAGGAAGATGATTGAGTCTCTGGGAAAACTGGCTTTTGATCAGCTGCAGAAAGGAAACCTGATTTTCTATGAATCAGACCTGACAGAGTGTGGCATCAATATCAGAGCAGCCTCAGTGTACTCAGGAGTGTTCACACAGATCTTTAAAGAGGAGAGAGGTCTGTACCAGGACAAGGTGTTCTGCTTCGTCCATCTGAGTGTTCAGGAGTTTCTGGCTGCTCTTCATGTTCATCGGACCTTCATCAACTCTGGTGTCAACCTCATGGAAGCAAAACAAACATCTAAGGATTTTTTATTGTTTAATAAGCCTAAAATAATTTCTCTCCATCAGAGAGCTGTTAATCAGGCCTTACAGAGTCCAAATGGACACCTTGACTTGTTCCTCCGCTTCCTCCTTGGACTTTCACTCCCAATCAATCAGAGACTCCTAAAAGGTCTGCTGACACAAACACAAAGTAGCTCACAGAACAATCAGGAAACAGTTCAGTACATCAAGGAGAAGATCAGTGAGAATGTGTCTGCAGAGAAAAGCATCAATCTGTTCCACTGTCTGAATGAACTGAATGATCGTTCTCTAGTGGAGGAGATCCAACAGTCTCTGAGTTCAGGAAGTCTCTCCACAGATAAACTGTCTCCTGCTCAGTGGTCAGCTCTGGGTTTCATCTTAGTGTCATCAGGAAAAGATCTGGATGTATTTGACCTGAAGAAATACTCTGCTTCAGAGGAGGTTCTTCTGAGGCTGCTGCCAGTGGTTAAAGCCTCCAACAAAGTTATGTAAGCACACAGATTGTTACTTCATTTATTTTGATAGAAATCTATTATTGATGAGGTAAATATATATTCATGTTTCAGTTTATTTATCAGTGCATTGTCTCTTCAAAGTGTCAAACTGAGGGGTCAGGGAGACAAACTTCCTTCAGCAGCTGGACATAATGTTACATATTCAAGTAGTAAAAGACCTCCTCTTTATGTTAAAATTGAAATATGATTCACTTAGTTCCTTATGAAATTGTATAATTCTCTTTCCAGCCTCCTTGTTGCCTGTTGTTCTGTCCTTTAAGACTGGAGGACTATACAATGAACCAGTTAACAACTAAAGGCAACATAAATAGGTGTAAAATATAAGGTTGAAAGATTCCTGGAATGATTTGAGTACCTTGATTATTAAAATCCCTCTATGAAAATTTACCTGCGTCGAAGCTTCGTTAATTTATGTTTTATTATTTAGCCCACCATGTTCCGGCCATAACATTATTTGTCTTACATGTAGCTCTGACTTCCGCCTCTGAGTTGTTGACGAATGCTAAGTGTTAGCGGCATATTGTCCAATTTTCAAGTTCGGCCTGTGGGTATTTTATTGATTGATATTTATACCTGGGCTTTCATCGTTTTCGGGGGACCAATAATCATCTTTAAAATGACTGGAGTGATGCCTCGAGTACGGCAGCCTTTCTCCTCCCGGAACTGTTGATTCAGAGCGAACAGCGGGAAGAGCATTGCGGAAGTATTTATACAGTTGAGCGGATAGACTGAACACGTCGGGTGGCTGAGTAGTTGATGCTTGCAGTGTAAGTAAAACTTTACGGATGAACCGCACAATAAATTTCATGTCATCATGGTCTCAACAAATGGGTGGCGGAGCGCATCGTGGTGGTACATGGCAGGTAGATAAGTTTATGAGTGTGACAGATAAAGGGCATGTGAATATTCCGTATTGCTCCCCCGTTCTTACTTTCGTCCCCTGGTCTATTTCCTCCTCTCCACCCCATCTTACGTTCGTTTGCACCCCGACCACCTCAAGACCCCCCACTCCAAGCAACATTTCCTGCATTCTCATCCCCAAAGCTTCGCATGTATGGGGCAAGGTGAGAATTCATCTATTAAACTGACTGAAGATGAATACATAAACTAAAAGCTGGAGTATAGACATTTTTCTAAGCATATTTGTGAGCCTGCCTCTTCATTATTAAATTTAATAGAATTTCAGATCTTTGTATAACTTTTCTTCCGGTTAACTTACGTAGAAAGTGAACTGCTATTGTTATAGGTTAATTTTCTAAACTACAGAAAAGTAACTATTAGGGAAGCTCAAAAATAAAAAACTGGACTGGTATTGATAGGCGATAGTAACACCGAAGTTATCCCAGATTTACTAATATTTTATTTTATCATTTTTTATCCGATTACTCGATTAATCATAAGAATAATTGATAGATTACTCGATTACTAAAATATTTGTTTACAACAGCCCTAGTAAAATAAAGTTTTCTGAAAAATATTGTTCGGAAAACAATAAAATTTTGAAGAATTGCTTAGTAACAGAGTTCTTTCTCTGTCTCCTCAGACTGAGTGGCTGTAACCTCTCAGAGAGAAGCTGTGAAGCTCTGTCCTCAGTTCTCAGCTCCCAGTCCTCCAGTCTCAGAGAACTGGACCTGAGTAACAACAACCTGCAGGATTCAGGAGTGAAGCTTCTCTCTGCTGGACTGAAGAGTCCAAACTGCAACCTGGAAACTCTCAGGTAAAATGTTCTCAATCCTGGTGAAACCAGATTTCTCTCCATTACCTCCTGCTATAGATGATGTAAATGTTATTTCAATAGTAGATTATTAAAATGAAAGATGTCTGACTGTGATGAGGCTAATCATGCTAAGTCTTGACACATAAACTCAGCTGGTTTTCATTTACTCCAGGCTGAAAGAACCAAGAAGAGAGGAATGTAGAAAGGTGGGGATCAGGCTTTAACTGTTAGTGTAACGCTGGACACTTGACAGATTGCTGCATCCTCAGTTTACAAAGAAGCATCATTGCAGATTCTTCCTCCAACCAGTTGTTAGACTTTCTCATCCATTTTACAAATTACAAATTTTTATTTTTATTACCTACAGAATGACGTTTTATTACCATTTCATGATATTGATATCATAATTAATATAATTTCTTGAGTGTTTGCCTCATGTTAAAATAACCAGTTCAGACCTTTGGTTCTACCTCAATGTTCTCATGTTCTCATCATGTGATGAATTGTGTGTCTGCAGCTTATCAGGCTGTTTGGTCTCAGAGGAAGGCTGTGCTTCTCTGGCCTCAGCTCTGACCTCCAACCCCTCCCATCTGAAAGAGTTGGACCTGAGCTACAATCATCCAGGAGACTCAGGAGTGAAGCTGCTGTCGGCTGGACTGAAGGATCCACACTGGAGACTGGAAGCTCTCAGGTATGGAGGAACCTGCTGCAGGAGCAGAGAAGGTCTGATAGAGGAGGAAGAGGGAGAAATGTCTTTAGTCAGTCTGCTGGGAAACATTTAGTTTGAAGCTAAATATGTACTGTAGTTTCCAATTGAAATATTTAGTCATTGATAAATGAATGACATGGTGAAAATATAACTTGACATTCTGAAAACACTTCTGTCTCTTATGACAGTTAAATAAATCAAATTATTACTGTGGTTTAATCCCAACCGTAAAATTGTTGCCATAAATTTTTTCTAACTTCTGGAAGCTTTAAATGAATTGTTTTGACTTTTGGCAGCTGCTTAAAGTTTTAAAATAAAATAATGGTGTGGCTACTCTAAGCTCTATTTCATGTATCCAGTGTGAAAGGTCACATGACCAGACCTCTTTACTTCCTGTGTGACGCTGGACATAAATGTCTGTCACAAACCTGTTATTATCCTCTGTAATTGAGACAATGACATCTGCAGGACATGGAATTAAATCTTTATGTATTTAAAATATTTCTGAACATTCTTGTAACCATTCTTTATTATAATAGGTTGTGCATGTCATATTTTTTTATTTTATTTTATATATGTATAAATACGCCATATTTGTGTAATTCAGACTATGCAGTTTTCCATCAGCAACAATTGTTGCTGAGTATAAAACCAACATTTTCACCAACATAACCAAAATAAAATGTATTAGTTCTGGAAGCTCTGATCAGGTTTATTGCTGCTGATTCTGATACCGATCAGCCATGAGGTCAATGTCTGCTGATCACCAATCTTTGCCGATCATCTGGATTGAGTGTTTATTTGTTGCGTTAGGTATAAATGATGCTATGTGATGTGGCAAAATTTAAAAATTATCTGGTAATAAATTCTCTTAATTAACGTAAACATACAACATACCTGCAGACACAATACAGCAGCTACTCAGTCAAAAGAACAACTGAAAAACCTGCAACCAGTTCAACATTTAACCTGTTGTTTAACTGGTTAAATGTTCTCTTACAGAGTAAGGTTCTCTGTACCATAAATTATACATGAGTCAAATAAATCTAATAACACTTATTATGTCAAATAATGTCTAGTAAAAGAGGGAAACATTCATTCAAAGTAAAATACAGGTTGCATCAAAATAAACAATCCTAAGTTACTGAATCCAAACTTCCTGAGAGCAGCAAGCTGATTAATGCTGGTTCTGACTGAGCAGAGTAATTCTGCAGAACACAGGAGGATGGAGAGGAGATCAATTATTATTTATTTGTTTTTTCATAAATTATCTCATGTTTGGGCATAGCGAAAGTTTTACTATAAGAATTTTGTTGTTGCCATTGTTGTTTCCGTTTCCTGCTGCAGCTTTAAGCAGTGTGAGATTCACTGCAGGTGGAGGTTGAGCGGCGCTACGTCTGTGAAATATTACTACCAGTAGTGAATAGCGGCGGTTCAACATCAAGAGCAGAACCAACGTCTTTCACCTCCAGCTTGAAGACTTGAATTGTTTTTCTGGTTATTTGTTTAGCTTTCTGACCATGATGCTAATCTGGGTGAGTGTTGGTAGTTGAGCTGCTTTACCTGCTGCTCTGGATGTCATTTTGTTCCTACATTGAGCCTCAATGTAGCCAAATGTTATAGTTCTGCCAAGCTGAAGGGCAATAAACAACAACCAGAACGAAGTTAATTATTAACATCATTTATTGTTACACACATAAAAGGATTCCCCATTAACTTTATCTGTTCGTTTGTCAATCTGATAATGTTCTACCCAAATTTAATCACTTCACGTGGACAAACCCGCATGAACCACAACAATGTTCACTGCAAACTGGGGATCACACCAAACAAGATCAGGTGTCAACTATTTAAGATTAACAGAGACATAGGATATTGATATTCAGGGAAGTGACCCAAAAACAAACAGAGGACGAAACAAACAAAACAAATAAAAAGTTGTTAGCCCACCCTCACAAGTACTAAGAAGAGACAAACAATCCTAACTGAGCGGACTAACAAAAAACAAACTCTAAAAGAAGCAGTGCCAACACTGTAAAAACAAAAACACAAAAATTGCTAAATGCTTATTGAATCATTTTAATCAAGTCAATCTAAACCACATTAAAAAAAATGCTGCATACCTTCATCACACAAACCAGAACACTAAGATCAAACTTGGTGTAGCAGATCTGGTGCAACCATACCAGGTAAAAACAATATAAAAAACATACAATTCATTCTGATTAAAAGAGACTAATGTTTAAGTTGACCTGCGGTGTCGAACAACCACACGCCCAGTTAACGCTACCACCGGAACAACATTAACAATGCAGCCCTGTATAAAAACACCACATCAGCATAATTTACTTAAGAGAATCACTTTAAAACTGTTTTCCTCCAACCCACCAAAGCCAGCAAACAGTATTGGTAAAACAGGAAATTAACACTTGGCCACCACCTTCTAGCTTCCCTTTTATGGAGGCTCAGTCTATGGAGAGTGCGACACCTAATGGTTACAACTGCTTGTTTTTTAAATGTCATATTAGATTCGTTGTTTTGATGCATTTTAACACTCTTCACCAATGAGGTAATTTTCCACCGCAACATGCAAACTTCCCCATTCAGTCTCAGAGCTTTATAGTTCCACACTACAGGATTTGTTGCTGCGCAGTGTGAAGGAAAGAGGAGATCTAAGGAGGGAAATGCATGCACGTATAAGCACAATAAGTCCAAGAAGAAAATTGTTGACTGGAAAGTAACACATACATTTGATGGATTAATAACAGATTTTTCTCTCTGTCTCCTCAGACTGAGTGACTGTAACCTCTCAGAGAGAAGCTGTGAAGCTCTGTCCTCAGTTCTCAGCTCCCAGTCCTCCAGTCTCAGAGAACTGGACCTGAGTAACAACAACCTGCAGGATTCAGGAGTGAAGCTTCTCTCTGCTGGACTGAAGAGTCCAAACTGCAACCTGGGAACTCTCAGGTAAAATGTTCTCAATCCTGGTGAAACCAGACTTCTGTCGTTTACCTGCTTTCAAAGACGATGTAATTATTATTTGTTATAATATTATAGTAATAGATGTCTGACTGTGACATGGTTAACCATGCTAAATCTCAAGAAAAGTGGAGGTCAGGCTTTGACTGATAGTGTAACTCTTCGTACTTGACAGATTGCTGCATCCTATTGAACAAAGGATCATTATTGCAGATCTTTCCAACAAACAGTTTTCAGGCGTTCTCAATCATCATGTGGGAAATGTTGATTTTCATTACCTACTAAAGGAAATACAGTTTTATTACTATTTTCTTTTATTAACAAGTTAAGCACCAGTTTCTTGTGTGTTTTCCTCTCGTGAAAATATCCAGTTCAGACCTTGGGTTCTACCTCAATGTTCTCATCATGTGATGAATTGTGTGTCTGCAGCTTATCAGGCTGTTTGGTCTCAGAGGAAGGCTGTGCTTATCTGGCCTCAGCTCTGACCTCCAACCCCTCATACTCGCAGGTACAATACAGCAGCTACTCAGTCAAAAGAACAACTGAAAAACCTGCAACCAGTTCAACATTTAACCTGTTGTTTAACTGGTTAAATGTTCTCTTACAGAGTAAGGTTCTCTGTACCATAACTTATACATGAGTCGCATAAATCTAATAACACTTATTATATCAAATAATGTCTAGTAAAAGAGGGAAACATTCATTCAAAGTCAAATGCAGGTTGCATCAAAATAAACAATCTTAAGTTACTGAATCCAAACTTCCTGAGAGCAGCTAGCTGATTAATGCTGGTTCTGATTGGCTGGTTCTGACTGAGCGGATTAATTCTGCAGAACACAGGAGGAAGGAGAGAAGATCGATTAATATTTATTTATTTTTTCATAAATTATTTCTTATGTTTAGGCATAGGGAAAGTTTTAATATGTGATTTTTTTTTGTTGTTGTTGCCATTGTTGTTTATGTTACCTGCTGCAGCTTTAACCAGTGTGAGATTCACTGAAGGTGAAGGTTGAGCGGTGCTACATCTGTGAAATATTACTACCAGTAGTGAATAGCGGCGGTTCAACAGTGAGAGCAGAACCAAAGTCTTTCACCTCCAGCTTGAAGACTTGAATTATTTTTCTGGTTGTTTGTTTAGCTTTCTGACCGTGACGCTAATCTGGGTGAGTGTTGGTAGTTGAGCTGCTTTACCTGCCGCTCTGGATGTCATTTTGTTCCTGCATTGACCCTGTCATGGGGTGCGGTGTAGAGATGGTGAGGCAGATGCTGTAGACCCAGGTAAAGTGAGAGATGATGGTTTTTTAATGATGAATATCCAGAAACACAGTCCAAAATAACGGGCAGCACGGCCGAGCAGAAACCAGGGCTCGACGCTGGTAGCAACCGTAAAAACAACGGACGAGACGGACTGGATACACAGACGACAGACTAAGTCAAACGAGACGAGGACCCGACAGAGACGCTGGGACACAGGTGACAATAAATACACGGGAGGGTAATCACAGAAACGAGACGCACCTGGGAAACAATCAAGGGGAAGACAGGACAACACAAAGACTCGGGGACACAGAAAACTCTAATTAAATACACAGACAACACAGAACATGATAGTACCCCCCCCCTCAAGGGCGGCTACCAGACGCCCAAAAAAAACAAAACAAAAAAACACAACAAGGGTGGGTGGAGGGGCGCTGGACAGCGGGCCAGAGTCCAAAATAACAAAAAACAACCCAACGGAGTGGGCGGAGGCACAGAAAGGGCCAAGAGTCCAAAAACAAACAAAAAACTACCCACAGGGTGGGCGGAGGTGGGAACCACGGAGGCGGTCTGGCGGCCGTCCGCGGCGCTGGAGGCGGGAACCACGGAGGCGGTCCG
The DNA here is from genome assembly GCF_001444195.1 of Xiphophorus couchianus. NCBI lineage: Eukaryota > Metazoa > Chordata > Actinopteri > Cyprinodontiformes > Poeciliidae > Xiphophorus > Xiphophorus couchianus. Next base: position 6,452,258 of record NC_040235.1, on the reverse strand, counting down.
GCGGCCGTCCGCGGCGCTGGAGGCGGCGATGAGGAGTCCCGGGGGCCACACACAGACGGTGACGACGAGCCCCCCGAGGCAGGGTCTCTGGTGGAGCACAGAGAGTCGGGGTCTCGGTCGGAGCACAGGGGGTCTCAGTTTGAACGCAGGGGGTCTGGGTCTTGGGAGGAAATGATAGAGTCGGGGTCTCAGATGGAACGCAGGGCGTCTGGGTCTCAGGAGGAATGCTGAGGGTCTGGGTCTCGGGAGAAACGCAGAGGGTCTGGGTCTCGGGAGGAACGCAGATGGTCTGGGTCTCGGGAGGAACGCAGAGGGTCTGGGTCTCGGAAGGAACACTGGGAGTCTCAGGAGGAATGCTGAGGGCCAGGGTCTCGGGAGGAACGCAGAGGGTCTGGGCCTCGGGAGGAACACAGAGGGTCTGGGCCTCGGGAGGAACACAGAGGGTCTGGGTCTCGGGAGGAACGCTGGGGGTCTCGGTCTCGGGGGGAACGCTGGGGGTCTGGGTCTCGGAAAGAACGCAGAGAGTCAGGGTCTCGGAAAGAACGCAGAGAGTCGGGGTCTCGGAAAGAACGCAGAGAGTCGGGGTCTCGGTCGGAACGCAGGGAGTCGGGGTCTCGGGAGGAAGTCCAGAGCGAAGCCTCGGCGCCGGCTGCGGAGGAGAGCCGGGACGAAGCCTCGGGGCCAGCTGCGACGGCTTCGGGTGCGCCGGCTGCAACGGCAGCTGGAAGTGCTGGTCCCGGAGATGCTGGAGCTGGGTCTGGGCTGGCGGAGAGACTGTGCAGATTGGGAGGCAGAGGGTTAACTTACAGCACGGCAGCCGCCGTCAGGCACTCCCTCTCTGCCTCCTGTTGCAACTCCGCCAGCCCCAGATGCGGAAGTCGCGGGATCCATTCGTCCAGCATGATCACCAAGCGTGTGGCTATGTTCAGGCGGTGACGGGCGGAGTAAGGCTTTACCACCTCCTCGACATAGTCCTCTACAGTTTTAAGTAATCCTGCTGGGTCCATAAAAAAGCGAGCCTCACCGTTCAGTCTGGTCGGGTCCTTCTGTCATGGGGTGCGGTGTAGAGATGGTGAGGCAGACGCTGTAGACCCAGGTAAAGTGAGAGATGATGGTTTTTTAATGATGAATATCCAGAAACATAGTCCAAAATAACGGGCAGCACGGCCGAGCGGAAACCAGGGCTCGACGGCGGTAGCAACCGTAAAAACAACGGACGAGACGGACTGGATACATAGACGACAGACTAAGTCAAACGAGACGAGGACCCGACAGAGACGCTGGGACACAGGTGACATTAAATACACGGGAGGGTAATCACAGAAACGAGACGCACCTGGGAAACAATCAAGGGGAAGACAGGACAACACAAAGACTAGGGGACACAGAAAACTCTAATTAAATACACAGACAAGACAGAACACGACAGACCCTCGATGTATCCAAACTCCGCCAAGTGCTTGTTTTTTAAATATCATATTAGATTCGTTGTTTTGATGCATTTTAACACTCTTCACCAATGAGGTAATTTTCCACCGCAACATGCAAACTTCCCCATTCAGTCTCAGAGCTTTATAGTTCCACACTACAGGATTTGTTGCTGCACAGTGTGAAGGAAAGAGGAGATCTAAGGAGGGAAATGCATGCATGTATAAGCACAATAAGTCCAAGAAGAAAATTGTTGACTGGAAAGTAACACATACATTTGACGGATTAATAACAGATGTTTCTCTCTGTCTCCTCAGACTGAGTGACTGTAACCTCTCAGAGAGAAGCTGTGAATCTCTGTCCTCAGTTCTCAGCTCCCAGTCCTCCAGTCTCAGAGAACTGGACCTGAGTAACAACAACCTGCAGGATTCAGGAGTGAAGCTTCTCTCTGCTGGACTGAAAAGTCCAAACTGCAACCTGGGAACTCTCAGGTAAAATGTTCTCAATCCTGGTGAAACCAGATTTCTGTCCATTAGCTGCTATAAGAGATTATGTAAATTTTATGTCAGTAGCAGATTATAACATCAGTTGTAAGTGCCAGTTTAATACTGCACTAGTTAAGCGTTGACTCATTGCTGCTTGTTATGACGCTCTGAGCGGCTAACGTTGTACCTGTTGATCGCGTGTAAAGTCAATCCCCAGAGATCTTCTTGTTGTCCAAATTTGTTCCAATCAGATGAACCATATGTGATCAATATACATTTATTACAAGATACATGGGAGCAGTATTAACAATGACTCCGCCACAGCGGTCAAAAACTTGTATGCCCTTCCGGAATCAACACCTCTCAACTACCTGTGACCTCTTGGTTCATATACTGGAGTCGACGGCCCCATCTAGTGACCAAAACCAAAAATACACACATTTGGCTCCAATATCAGTAAATGTCTGACTGTGATGATGCTAATCATGCTAAGTCTTGACACGTAAACTCAGCTGGTTTTCATTTACTCCAGGCTGAAAGAACCAAGAAGAGAGGAATGTAGAAAGGTGGGGATCAGGCTTTAACTGTTAGTGTAACGCTGGACACTTGACAGATTGCTGCATCCTCAGTGTACAAAGAAGCATTATTGCAGATTCTTCCTCCAACCAGTTGTTAGAATTTCTCATCCATTTTACAAATGAAAAATTTAGATTTTTATTACCTACAGAATGAAGTAAAGTTTTATTACCATTTTCATGATAATATCATAATTAATAACATTTCTTGAGTGTTTGCCTCATGTTAAAATAACCAGTTCAGACCTTGGGTTCTACCTCAATGTTCTCATGTTCTCATCATGTGATGAATTGTGTGTCTGCAGCTTATCAGGCTGTTTGGTCTCAGAGGAAGGCTGTGCTTCTCTGGCCTCAGCTCTGACCTCCAACCCCTCCCATCTGAAAGAGTTGGACCTGAGCTACAATCATCCAGGAGACTCAGGAGTGAAGCTGCTGTCGGCTGGACTGAAGGATCCACACTGGAGACTGGAAGCTCTCAGGTATGGAGGAACCTGCTGCAGGAGCAGAGAAGGTCTGATAGAGGAGGAAGAGGGAGAAATGTCTTTAGTCAGTCTGCTGGGAAACATTTAGTTTGAAGCTTAAATTTATAATGCTAATTCAGTATTTGGGTTGTATTTATTACAGTTAAATTATAAATACTGCTGGTAATTTTGGCTCTGTAAGTTTGCAAACTACATCCAATTAAAAATTGTAGTAATCTTTCACATGGTACTGAATGATCCTGGGAAACCGACCCATCTACTGGAACCACAATGACATGGTAGTCAGAGCAGCAGGGGGCCAAATATAGCTCCATGTGGAACCAAGAGGTTGGAGAGAGAAAATCAGTTTGAAACTGTTTCCTATCAGAGTTCAGTTTGTCTCTCTGTCTTCACAAACCAGGAGCATCATGGGCTGGGCGGGGCTTCCACTGATGGATCTACTGAGGAAATACAAGAAGCTGATTGGCTGATGGACAGGAAGTTAAAAATATGCAGATGAATTACATCACAAATCAGACAGTATTGGTGTTGTGGATAGGCGTAGCGCGGGATCACATGGTGTTATTAGTGATTATAGATCACCTGTTGCTCACCTGCTGACTTTAGTCAGTGGGTGATGGGGGAGGTTTACTTTTTACTGACCGCTTCAAGCTAGTATGTTTTTGTCTTTGATCACTGTTTAAACCTGCAGATCTGGTTTTAATTCTGCTTTTGGACACAAATATCTGATATCCACTGATGTTCTGCCTTTGAATTTTGATGATATTGAGGAAAATAAAATCATCTTAACTGCAGCTTGGATTGAAGTTTTGATCAGCTGGAGCTTCAACAATGATTCTCCTATTCAGCTGATCAGTGACTTTGTTTGACAGTCGCTAATATTTGGTAATAAAGAGACATGGCTGAGAGCAAATATAGATTTTAGATCAAGTTTAAATGTTTCAGTGACAGGAAGAAAGGAACAAGAGGAGGATGAGCAACATCTAGAAATGATCATCTACATTCAGAAAAATAAGTAGAGGACCTGATCAGTAAAGATGTAACTATTATTATCAGTAACATGTGGTAACTTTAATGCATATGGAAAACAATGGGATGGAAACAGAACACTGAAAGTAACTGAAAGAGCAGCAGAAGAACATTTAGAGGGAACGAACTGATGATGTTTGAATGATGGAAAGAGACAAAAACATGTTGATCCAGGAAATGGATCAGTCCTTGATTTAACTCTAGTGTCTAGGAAGATTTCAGCTGATTGTGGAATATTCTTCTGACTAAGAACGTGTGGAGTGCATGGAGCTAAATAGGAACTGAAATAATAATGAATTTATTCTGATTCAACCATCTTCAAACTGTCACATCACTCGTTCAGGAGTCTAAGGAGTTCAGCAATTAGATTTCTATGATGATTTACTGAGGATAGAAAAGACATTAAAACAATATTGGATGGAGCTTCAGACCAATCAGCCCCCAGAAGCAAAGATGAGAAGAAAAGCAGCTCCATGGTGTCAGATGGATGTTTAAAAGTTCTCAGAGTGAAATAAATAACTTCAGATTTTAAGCAAACCTTTCAACTTTAATGAAGTTGTGGGTTAAAATATAAAACACATGAAAAAGTGAATAAAACTATTCATAAGGCAAAGAGATCAAGACGTTTAGTAGCTTTATCTATTTGACAGTTTGATCTCCACCAGGAGGCGACATCTGGAAAATGATCAAACGTATGAAAGCAATCAGGGAATAAAATAAATCCCTTGTTTTCCAGAAGGAGGGAAGAATTGCAGTGAATGGTGAAAAAAAAGTAGAAAAAGTAAAAATGAGAGTAGAGGAACTCGTTCAGATCCAAAGTTCTGATAAATTTACTAAGAAAGATAAAAAAGACAAGATCAGCTCATCCAGAACTTCTGCAGTGGAGGGAGGATTACTTTTACAACCCATTACTGCAGCTGCTGGTTTCAGGATGCTGCTTCTTCTTCTGGGTCTTATTGTAAATGTGTGCAGCGCCACCTGGTGGTGTTGGTTGGTAGAGGAAGTGCTGAAAGAGACTGATGGTCTGACCCCCCTCCTCCTTTCAGGGTGGAGCCTGCTGGAGTCCAATTCTTGACACCAGGTCTGAGGAAGTGTAAGTGTGTTTTTCATCTGATTCATGACAACAAAGCAGCTCACATTCAACCATCTTCAAACTGTCACATCACTCATTCAGGAGTCATCATCAAAGTGTCAATAAATGATCAATAACTGCAGCTGGATTGTGTTTGTTCTCTCCATCAGATTCCTGTCAACTCACCATCGACACAAACACAGTGAACAGAGAACTCAAACTGTCTGAAGACAACAGGAAGGTGACATGTGTGAAGGAGCTTCAGTCATATCCTGATCATCCAGACAGATTTGATTACTGGCCTCAGCTGCTGTGTAGAACTGGTCTGACTGGTCGCTGTTACTGGGAGGTTGAGTGGAGAGGAAGAGTTAATATATCAGTGAGTTACAGAAGAATCAGGAGGAAAGGAAGCAGTGATGACTGTTTGTTTGAAAGGAATGATCATTCCTGGAGTCTGAGATACTCTGATTATGATGGTTACTCTGTCTGGCACAATAAGATAAAAACTCGTCTCTCCTCCTCCTCTGACTCTAACAGAGTAGCAGTGTATGTGGACTGTCCTGCTGGCATTCTGTCCTTCTACAGAGTTTCCTCTGACTCACTGATCCTCCTCCACACCTTCAACACCACATTCACTGAACCTCTGATTCCTGGATTTGGGTTCTGGCCCAGTTATGGTTCCTCAGTGTTTCTGTGCTGAGTTGAGTCTAAAGAGTCTAAAGATTTTCATCCTGCTAGAAAATCTCTCACTGATTAAAAGATAGTTCAGTCTCTACATGTGTTTCATTCAGAAACATATTTTCATGGATCCAAACTGTTTTTTGGTTAAACTCTTCTACACAACCCTGGGATTATTCCTGGATTATAACTGGATCAACTTGTTGTTTTTTCTGTTTCCAGTCAAAGATTCACAATGAATCTCAGGATGTTTTGTTTCTCTCTTGATTTTTTACTTTCATTTATCATTCAGATTTCTTTAAATTTACAACAGTTTTTCTCAATCACTGGACATTTTTTTGTTTCTGTCAACTCATATATTCATAAATTCGTCTTGGATTCAAATGTCATTTTTTGTATATTTACTGCAGTTTTACTTCATGTGTTTTACTGAACAATAAACACATTTTATTCTGAATTTTATTAATTTGCTGCTCATCCTGTTCTGTTCCTGAAAGAAATGGTGATTGTCATGTTATTATCAATTTGGTCATAAAAAGTTAATATTTATACAAAGACAACCTTCAAACCTGACCCAGTTCCACTGGTTCTGTCAGGAGGAATGGACCAGAACTCCAACAACCTCTCATGAGAACCTTGTGGAGGAAACCCTAATATTTGACAAAGTCAGACAGTTTAGTGGAAATTTGACCAAAACCTGAGGAGATAAAATTCAGATTTACTGGAGGTTATCTAGAGTACTGGGTCCTAAATGTTTTTACTTTATATACATGATATTTACAATGAATCTAACTGGTTCACATTTACTTTAATCTGGATTATTACAGCTACAGTATTCATATTTTACCATGTTTTTATAAACTCCTTAGTTTGGAGTGATATGGAAAGCCATTTTAACATAAAATCGGTTTTGTCTGTCTGTATTTAAATTCCAGATGTGTAAAAAATTGTTTTGTATGATGACGTATTAATACCAGTGTAGCTAGAAAAAAGGAAGAGTACAATTCTGCCAAAAAAGCTCAGAACGTTTTATATAATCTCATAACCTGATTTTTCGAGTACAGCATAAAAAAAAAATCAAAGTGTGTAGATGTTATTTTTCAAATATAACTTTATTTACTTTCACTTTGTTTTGCATAGTAAAAATGTTTTGGCTCAGTGACGGCAACGAAAATAATCAGTAAAACAGTAGTAATTGAACAATCAATTTAAAAAATAAAGACAAGAAAACAATTACCAGGTTTTTATTTGACACAAACAAAATATAAAACGTTATGAACATGTAACGTTTTTAGACAAATCAATAACTATATTAAAATACTAGAATTCTAGCACGGAGCATCTGATTAGATACAAGAGATATTGCTCAGAGTGAGACCTCTCGCCTCTGCGCAGAACCGCGCCGCATCAACGGTCACGAGGTCTGTTACGTCACGTAAACTGTGTCGTATGCGGAAGCGTCAGAGCTTTATGGACGGTTCGGGTAGTTCTCGCTCTGCTTTTCTGACTTTTATCGGTTATTACCGTCATTTTGAAAGAAAGCGGGTTTATTTTCAGTCTCTAACGAAGCGTTCAGATGCGTTTCTTTAACTTCCGGCGGCCACAGAGGACGTGACGGCGGCAGAAACGGCAGAATGGACCCGAGCCAGAGGAGGCCTCGTTGTTTACTCCAGCGGTAAATGAGTGCAGCTAGTAAGGTTTTATTTCTCCACTAAAGGCGATGGTGAGGAAACTGGGAACATAAATATACTGGTACCGGTCAACATGGAGGATAAATACAGCAGCAACGTTTTGTCGGGAGGGAAACTGGGAATGGTGGAAGTTCCTGATTCCAGGTAACATCTGTTCTGGTTAGCTTTTATTTTATTCATTCAGTTAATTTGAATACATTTTTTATTCCTCGACTAATCTTTGTTCGTTAGGATTATCAAAATTATTTATTTTCCTTGACGCAAGGTTAATTTTATTGAAATTGATTCAGTTTGTTTGCCCTTCTGATGGGAAATAAATGAACTTTGCCTCTGAATTGTTCGTATTTTTAACTATTAAACACTTAGAATGTGTTTTGAAACAGTTTAATTATCTAACTTGTCTCCATATATGTACTTCCTGCCGTTTTTCCCCGGCAGGTTAACCAGATACATTGTTCTGCTGATCCTCTCAAAGATCCTGAAGGCTTTAGGTATTTTTGAATCCTATGATATCCTGAAAGTCGTTCATATAGTTCAGTTCATCTTCATATTGAAGTTTGGGTGAGTATTTCTCCTCCTCCGACCCGTTCTGATTCATTTCTGAATGGTTTAGTAACATAAATGTTTTTGTTTGTTTTGTAGAAGTGCTGTTATTCTGCTTGTCTTTCAAAAACCCTTTTCTTCTGGGAAAGTCATCTCAAAGCGGCAGGTTTGTTGGATTTTATTTTATTGCTTGTTTTTTCTAAATTTGCACTAGTAAGCTTCTAAAAAGTGTGGCAGGCATTTACAGTCAGCCTCTATTGACTTGTATTTTGTAGAACTTCATCTAGAGACGTCAAATTGCACCAACAACAATTTTCAACAATTACTTCATTTTTATAAAGTTACTCTCTCCAGGATTGTTTTTGTAAATTATTTTGCAATAAAGTCGATAATTTTGTGGTTCTACTTTTGAATTTTTGTGACAATCTTTAAACTATGTCCAAAATCTATAAATGGAAGAAGAAAGATGAGGAAAAACTCAAAAACAGGTTCAGCTCTGTAGTAAACTAGGATATACTGCCACCTGCAGGTTGGAGGTAGCATCACTTAAACTCAGTATTTTTCACAGAAAAGTTTTTAACTGGGGAAAATATCTTATTTAACTTGCAGATTGTTTCATTTTTAACTAAAACTTTTTCATCGATATTAAGGAATTATTGACTCAAAACCAGCTTCTGTTTTCTGTTGTAAAGTTAGTTTTGCCTTATTTCAAGTGAACTAAGATATTTGCACTAGAAACTGGACCAAAAATCTATTTTTAAAGATGAATAAAGATGAACCTGATGTGATGAATTAAAGTGTTTTCATTTTTTCTCTGTTTTAGTGGATAAAGTTGGTCAAACATGCTGTTTCCAGCTGCATTATTTCCCTCCTGGGCTTCTTTGGTCTCACTCTCTGTGGACCTTTAAGGTACATTTTTAAATTACTTCAATATGTCTCACATTGTTTCCCCTGCATGATGTCTAAATGCAACAGTTATGATTATTTAACTCCTATTTAACTTTTTTTAAAATAATAATTGTTTGTTTTTCAGGACTTTGCTGCTTTTCGAGCACAGTGACGTTGTGGTCGTCGCTCTGCTCGGCGTTCTCTTCACTAACTCAGGAGGCGGACCGTCCAAGGTTTCTCTTTACTTTATTTATTTTATTTTTGTTTATTTTTACCTTTAAACACCAGAAGCCAAAGACTGAGATTTTAAAAGATTGTCATTCAGCCAAGAAGTTTGTTTTTGATTAGAAATGAGTCTGACATTTCTTAAAGATAACGAAAAAGGAGAGCTAACCTGGAAACAATAATTTATGTTTTTAATTTAGATTAAATTTATCTTTGTTGGAATAACATTTATTAAGGACCTTTTGCTGTTTAGTTATTAATCAGTTCATTTTAAAATAATCAGGCCAACACTTTAACGCTGAATCAAGCAGAAAGAACTGAGCTTTTCAAATGTTTATGTGTTTTAATTTGATTAATTAATCATCATCAATAGAATAATCAATTGTTAGTTGAAGCCCTAAATTATGAGAATAGGTGAAATTTTGAGAGAACAGTCAGTCAAACGACAAAAAGTTCAAATATTACCAGAATAAAGTTGAACTAATATGAGAATAAAGTCGCAATGCTACAGAATAAAAGTCATAAAGCAAAATGATTCTTTCTCTGATACTCTGTCATAGTTATTAGGTGATGAATGTCATATTTTTTAGGACATTTAATGATTTTTTTAATCTTATTTTTTCATTACCAAATGGACCCAGGTGGAACATAGTTTGAAGCGCCCTCTAGGGGCCAGAAATAACTCTGCGTTCTTGCTGGTGATGAATGGTTGTGTAGCTCTGACTGGATCCAGGTACCAGTACCGGTTCTGGTTACCTGAGCAGCTTTTTCTGTGGCTTCCTGCAGACCAGAGGAGCAGCTTTCTTCATCATCGCTGTGATCTGCCTGCTGCTCTTCGATAACGACCAACTGATGGCCAAGATGGGAGATCATCACCGTATCCTTTCACCCAGAGTTCTCATACTTTTGGCTCCAGTCTGGTTTCACTGGTGGGTTCTGTTTGGGCCTTGACTGGAGCCGTAACGCAGCGGAGGGACACCATGACAGCGCACTCACACACTTCCTCTACACGGCCATTTCTCTGTTGGGAGTCGCAGATCACAAGGTGAGTGAAGCTTCTTCTTCTTCTCTACGTATAATGCAGCACATTCCTGTAAAACCTTTCAGGTAGGTGGTTCTAATGTTCTACTTTAATGACATAGATGAAGTTTATGACTTTATGTTATTTATAAAACATTAGAGTAACAATACTTAGCAAAATCAAACTGAAGACAGTCGTCTCAATGATTAGTGTTAACTTCTGCTAATTTCTTAGCATGTTTAGCGGTTCAGTCTTAGCTTCCACTAATTCTTAATGTGTTTAGCGGTTAATGTTAGCTTCTGCAAGTTTGTGTCTAGTATTTAGTCCAATCAAAGCAAGAGAACATCAGGTTAAGTCTTATTGTTGTTTCCCCGCTCCGCCTGCAGGGCGGCGTGGTTCTGCTGGTGGTGTCGCTCTGCCTGAAGGTCGGCTTCCACACGGCCTCCAGGAAGCTGTCGGTGGAGATCGGCGGAGCCAAGCGGCTCCACGCGCTCGACAACCTGCTGTCCGCCGCCGTGATGCTGCCCTGGGCCGCCGTCCTGACCACCACCACCGAGGTGACCAGCCGGGAGAGTTAGGGGCGATCAAAGAGGCACCGCAGGAAGAAAGAGAGGAAGATAGAAAACATCCATCCTTTCATTCATCATTACTTCCCCACTTTATTTCCTTCTTTCCTTCCCTGTTTGTTCCTTTTACTTTATCCTTCATTCCTTCCATCCTTCCCATTTCTCCTTTCCTTAATCCCTCGTTCCTTCCTTTCTCTCTGAATTTATTCATCCCTAAATCTTCTCATCTATCCTTTTTTAATCCGTTCATCTTTTCTTTTACGGGAAGAAATTTATTTGAACTCAAATAAAAAATAATAAATGATATTTGAAACTTTACATTTTAATTGAAAGTCATCAGAGAAACAGAGACAAAAATCATTTATTTATTCATATAAACAATAAATATTCAGACAAAAAGTAAATATTTCCTACATCCTGTTTTTTATTTTTTATGTGTAATTATTTATTATTTTGACACTCAGTAAATTAATTTAATCAAACTTATTGTACAAATATTTCTAAATATAATTTTGTAACGTTTCTCCAAACTGCCTCTATATTTTGTTCTGCAGAGCAAAGTGGACTCCTGGTCTTCGCTCGTCGTCCCGTTCGCGATGATCATCTTCTCCGTCGTGATCCTGGAGTTTTACGTCGAAGCCGTCTGCAGCGCCAAGATGGAGGCTCCGCGCTGCGCCCGCTACGGCGCCTTCGCCCTCTTCCCGGCCGCGCTGGCGCTGGCCAACTTCTGGACCGGCCCGCTGCGCCGACCGCCGCCGACGCAGCTCGCCACGGAGCACGTGCTCTCCGGCGGAGTCATCGTCAGCGCCGTCTTCTTCGTCATCGGTGGGTGACGAACAGAGTTAGAACCGACCGCGCCTCAGTTCGTCCTCTGACCTCCACTCTGCCCCCCGCAGCCTCCAGCATCCTGACGGCGCCGTCCAAGAAGGGGCAGAAGGGAACGCTGGTGGGCTACTCGCCTGAGGGGACGCCGCTGTACAACCTCATGGGCGACGCCCTGCAGCACACGTCGCAGTCGCTGCCGCGCTTCATCAAGGATTCGCTCAAACAGATCCTGGAGGAGTACGACTCCCGGCAGATCTTCTACTTCCTGTGTCTCAACCTGGTAGGTCGACCAAAGACGACGAGACGCTCAGGAGAAAATACAAACAAAGATCGTAATGGCGCAAAGGTCAAGTACCGCGCCATTAAAGTTGTAACGATGCGAGAATGAAGTCAGAAATACGAGGATAAAATCATAGGATAAAAGTTGCAACATTATGAGAATAAATCAAAGTATCATTTCTAACAATGCTAAGTTATCTGACTAAGGTTTCAGGTGGTTGACCTAAAGTTCACCTCCATGCCTTCGGTTTGATTGTGACCTGTTAAAATCACCATAGCAACCAGAGTTGTTGTTGGTTTTCCGCAGGCCTTCACGTTTGTGGAGCTGTTCTATGGCGTTTGGACCAACAGCCTGGGCCTGATCTCTGACGGCTTCCACATGCTGTTCGACTGCTCCGCTCTGGTTCTGGGCCTGTTCGCCGCCCTCATGACCCGCTGGAAGGCCACCAGGATCTTCTCCTACGGGTAAAACCGCCGCGGCCGTTCTACGGCGCCACATTAGGGCCAAAGTAGCAAAGTAAAACGGAGAAAATTGCTGCCAAAAAAACGCAGAAATCTTGAGATTGAGCTCAAATATTTTTTTAAACTGTCAAATTTCTGAGTTTTAAAAGTCAAATATTTGCTTGAAAAAACAGTAATTTTGAGAATTTTATAGAATTTCTAAAAGTTGAAAATATGCAAATTTTTGACTTTTGATTAAGCTCAAAATTTCTGAAATTTTTCTATCAAATCTTAAGATCCATCTCAAACATTTTGTGGAAAAAAACAGAAATTCCTGAGCTGCAAAAAAAAGAAAGAATTTTCAACTTGAAACATGTTTCTCTTCTCAAAATGTTTTTTTTCTTAAATTTTTTTTTTTTTACTTTTAAACCTCAAATTTCCTTACTTTTTTGTAGGAAATTTCTGAGATTAATTTGAAAATAAAAAATTTTTTCTTGCAATTTTTTACTCCCTTATAGGTCAGAAAGTTTCAAATTTTTTTCTTGAAATTTTGACTTTTTTTTATCAGAAATGACTCCTTTGTCCTGTTTCTCGTGTCCCTAATGCTGTGCCGTAGTTTCCAGGTCCGGTCTGGTTTCTCCTGAATGTTTTCGTCTTGCAGGTTCGGCCGCGTGGAGATCCTGTCGGGCTTCATCAACGGCCTCTTCCTCATGGTCATCGCCTTCTTCGTGTTCGTGGAGTCGGTCAGCCGCCTGCTGGATCCTCCCAACATCAACACCGACATGCTGACCGTGAGTTTTATCTGCACAAACTCCGGATCAAAAGCCAAAATAAACCAAGTCCGGAGTGAAAACAGTTGGGTTTGTTCTGGTTCTGGAAGAACTTTGTTGGATCAGCAGAGTAAACGCAGTCGGGTGATTTAAGCTCCTCCAGGTGTTTCACAGAAAATATTATTGTTATTAGCAAACAGGATTTAAAGAAGAGAAATCTGGGTCAGGGTGGCCTTCAGAACAGAACCTGATCCGGTCCAAATGGAGCTCTGATTTAAAGAGGAGCTTTATGAATGAATGAATGATGGAATAAACGTGTGAGAGTGAGAACTGTTGGTGTCACAACTCTCTTTAACACGTTCGCTGCTCTGGATGAGGAAACAAACGGTTCTGAGATCAGACGGATTGGGTTTAATTGGACCTCAGATCTGAAGTTTCTCTGGATCAGGTTACAGGTCACTGCGACCTGCAAACATCCAGAACCACTTAAAGCTCAGAGACACAAACTACGGAAGACAATTAGAGCCACTAAAAAATAAAGAATTCTGACTTTAATCTCTGAATTCAATTGTCCCTGAATTTACTTTTTTTCCCCAGAATTTTGTCATTTTTTCAGATTTTTTATGTTTTATTCTCGGAATCTTTACTTTTTTTTTTTCAAGTATTTTGCCTTTTTTTTGTCCGTTTTTATCCAAATTCTGATTTTAAACTTAGACTTTTTATCTTTTTTTCTCTAAAATCTGACTGTAAGCTCAAAATTTCAGCATTTTTCTCAGAATTTAGTTTTTTCTCCTCCAATTTCTGTCATTTGATCCCAGAAGATTAAAGTCAGAATTCAGAGAAAAGGACAGATTTTTTTTTTTTTTTTTTTTTTTCAGTGGCTCTAATCCTCGTTCATCTGAAACGCAGTTTGATAATTTGTCGTTTCTGCAGCCGGTGTCTGTTGGCGGTCTGCTGGTCAACCTGGTGGGAATCTGCGCCTTCAGCCACGCCCACGCCCACTCCCACGGCGGGAAAAGCTGCTCCTCTCAGGACCACGGACACTCGCATCATGGCCACTCCCACGGCGAGCACGGCCACGCCCACGGCGGACATGGCCACTCCCACGGCGGACATGGCCACGCCCACTCCCACGGCTCGGGCAGCAGAGGAATGAACGCCAACATGCGAGGTTTGTCGCTGCGGCGCAGAGAAGTTCGTGGAAACGCGATGATTCCCTGAACTGGTTTTGCTCCTTTCAGGCGTTTTCCTCCACGTTCTGGCCGACACTCTGGGCAGCGTCGGCGTCATCATCTCCACCATCCTCATCCGGCAGTTCGGCTGGCTGATCGCCGACCCGATTTGCTCGCTCTTCATCGCCACGCTCATTTTTCTGAGCGTCATCCCGCTGCTGAAGGACGCCTGCGAGGTTCTCCTCCTGCGGACTCCTCCGGAACAAGAGAAGGACCTGAACAGCGCCTTGGAGAAGGTGAGGAGGCCCAGATCCTCACATCTTAAACCAAAGTTTAAGATTATAGCAACAAAATGAGAGTTTCCAACACATCATCTCAACTGAAAGAAGAAACTGGAGTTAATTCTGCTGGATTATGCAGAGTTAATCCTAATACTGCTAAATGTTACTTAACCTTTAGCAGAAGCTAACAAAAAAGCGCTACACTAACATTGTAACAATGGAAGCTAATGTAATACTAGCATGTTATTTACTGTAAGCTAATGCTACAGTGCTATAACAGCATGTTATTAAGCAGGATCTAATGCTAAATTGTTTTACCAACATGGTACTAAACATATAGTAATGCTAAATGCTACATCAACAAGAATGTTATTTACTAGAAGCTAATGCTTGAGCACTATATCAACATGGTATTTAGAAGGAGCTAGCAAAAGAAAGAGCTACATTACTGTTGTATTTAGTGGAAGTTAAAGCTATATTAGCATGTTCTGACCGTAAACTAAAGTTACAGCGTGATATCAAAATGGTATTTAGCAAAAGCAAAGCCTAAAGCGCTACGCCAGCATTTTAAGTGGAGGCTAAAGCTGAAGTGTTGTACTGACATAGTATTAAGCAGACAGTAGCGCTAAATGCTAAATCAATGTTGTATTTAGAGAAGCTAGTGCTAAAACACTAAACCAACATGGTAATTAGCAAGACTTCTTCAATCATTTTGTCCTGTTGCAGATTGAGAAGATTGAAGGAGTTCTGTCGTACAGAGACCCTCATTTCTGGAGGCATTCGGCCAACGTGATCGCCGGGACCGTCCACCTGCAGGTCATGTCAGACGTGGTGGAACAGCGGATCATCCAGCAGGTCAGCTCAAACCAGTTTCCTACCACAGCTTCAATTATTATCGCAGATTATATTGTGCAACCTGATTATCTGACTGCGTCTCCAGGTGACGGCCATCTTGAAAGACGCCGGGGTGAACAATCTGTCGGTCCAGGTGGAAAAGGAGGCGTACTTCCAGCACATGTCTGGACTCAGCACCGGCTTTCAGGACGTTCTGGCAATGACGCGGCAGATGGCGTCCATGAAATACCCGAACGACGGGACTCTCATCCTGTAGCGCCGCCTAAAGACTCGAGGAAAAACCCTACAGATGTACAGTTTGTGTAATAAATTTGAATATGATGGTTTCATATTCTTGTTCTGACGATTCCTGCACGTTTTATTTCAAAATGTGACAACAAACAATCTTATTTAACGACATTCTTGGGTTTATTTAAGCGATGAGCATTAATCTAATGCATATAAGTGTGAAGGAAAACACCGTCTGACACCCTGTGGTGCATCAGTGCAGAGAGAAAGCCTGATATATCTGACATGTTGCCCCGTTCAAAACTGAATTTCTTTAGTCCACATGTTCCAGCTGACATGTAGGAGTCAACAACGCTTCGGGTTGTCTAATGTGCAAAAATAAAAAGTGAGGAAAGTGGAGGGTTCATGCATCCTACTGCAGATATTTCTACTCGATCTCGTTGGAGCTTCCCACGGCGACGCCGACCTCCGACTCTGCAGGAAAACACGGAGGAGTCAGGAATATAATCTGATTATTTGATGTAGTTCAGAGGGAGAGGGTCACCTGGGCAAGGACCGCTGTCCAACATGATGTCATCGATGGCGATGTCGCTCCTGACTGAAGAACCGCGAGTCGCTTCAAACACAATCTGCAAAAAAAACACAATTAAATCCTTTCTGGACAACTAAACAAAATCATAAAACTAAACTTTTACTTTAACTTTAAAATAATACAGGCTGAGATAATTGAGGTATATATTAGCTAAAATAAGTTTATTTTGCTTAATTAAATCAACACTGCTAAAGCTAATCTCCATTGAATTAACATGAGCTAATATGTGAATAAAAAAACAAAACAAGCGAAACTAAGAGGAAAATAGAATCTAATATAATAAAAAAGCTAATTTGTGATTATATGAATGAAATAAAATAAGCTTTTACACTGGTTTAATACAGTAAATTATAAAAAATTAAGCCATGCTAACATAATTTATATTGACAGAAACTAAAAATAACTCAAGTACAACAAAAACATGCTAAATCAATATTTTAGCTTGAGTCTAAGATTTTTAACATTTAACTAAATCAAATGAAAAATGTTAAAAGCAAACAGATATGCTAAGATTAACTAGACTAACATTTGCTAAAGAGAAAATTTAGATAAAATAAGTCAAGAAACTGAGCAAAGTTAAACTTAACTGTGACAACAGTATTCAAATGAAAACTAAAGAAGTTTAGCTTCTTTTTGTAAACTAAGCCAAGTTAAAAACTCCTAACAGAATTTGAATGAGAAAGAACTAAAGAAGCTAAATTTAACTAAAACAAGGTATGTAATGCTAAGAAAAATTAAAATTATCCAAGAAAAGCTAAAATCTGCTGAAATAATACATTAAGCTAACCTTATAAAGACGAGAACGGCTAAGCTAAGCTAA